>NC_079149.1:28319345-28421279 GCF_945859685.1 Eupeodes corollae | reverse complement strand
ACCCTTGTGTCAAACTTCTGTTTACAATTTGTTGAATCAACGGTGTTAGCAGATTTGCATTGAGTTTAATGTCGCATCCCCTTTTTTCCGTCAGCACCTGGACTTTTTATTTGGATTCAGATTTCGAAGTATATTATGAATTTCGATTTCATCAGCTTCTTCTACAAATATTGATTGAAGTCGTTGTTGACAAGGCTGTCTTGTGGATAATTTCATCTTTTTTAAAATTATTTTCTTTTAATTCTTTAAGTTCATCAGACAGTTTTTTAATTAGATCATTATTTTTTGTTATGTTACAATTAATTTTTTCATACTTGTTGGCAACAAAATCACAGCTTGTTTTTATTTCGGCCATTTCCCTCCTCATTGCCCTCATCTCTTGCAAGATCTGGGCATTGCAACTCCCTCCTACGTCCTGCTTGTTGTTTACGTCTGGAGTGGAAGTACTTCGAGTTCGTTTCGATGCTGGTTGAGAGGGTGTTTTTGCTGGAGAAATCGTATTTCCTGATGCATTCGAGTTGGCTATTTTTTGTTTCTGCACGCAGAGATCTCCACTCTTTTTTTTTGTATTAGACATTGTTCTATACGATCGTTCTGATATGGTAGTACATAGAAAGTGCAACCTACCATCACATCCAAAACATGTAACAAAAATCTTCATGTGGAGGGAGATCCGAAGAACACTCACTACATAAGTCCATGATAACAAAGGGATAAATAAAACAATGTATATGGGTAGAATTAAACTAGAATTGAGAATAGCCAAAAGATCCTCATGGAGATCCTTCTGTAACTTAATAGAAGAATCCGCGGAGGCATCAAGGATAAGGAAGATTCTCTCCACAAATCCAACCATGCCTAGTTGTCTTAAAAACTCAGATGTTACATGGACTAACTCTTGCGAAGAAACGCTAAACCAGATAGCTCCCAATCCGTTAATACAACATACAGTCCTGGGTCGGGTATTAACTTAATTTTTCCTCAAGGCCTGGTTACAAAAGAAAAATTGACATGGGATCTGAATAGTTTCAAACCTTACAAATCTCCAGGTCCAGATCAAATCATACCAGCTGAGCTACAATATACCATTGATATAACTTCGCCCATCATTGAGATGATCTTTAAAAGTTGTATAAATCTAGTCTATATACCTCAGCGTTGGAGAGATGTCAGGGTAGTTTTCATTCCCAAGACGGGCAAATGCTCGCATGTCAACCCATGTAAGGACCTAAAACCTATTAGCCTATCATCTTTCATTCTCAAAACTCTGGAACGATTGATCGATATCCATATACGTAACAACATTGAGAAGAGACTATCAATGTCTCAGCATGCTTACTGCAAAGGGAAATCGGTAGAAAAAGCCTTGCACACTCTGGTAAGAACTATCGAATACTCCCTAGAGAAAAAGGAATACACTATGGTGGCCTTCCTTAATAATTAGGGCGCTTTCAACAAGGTTGACACATCCGCTATCACTTCTGCTATGATGACCTTAAACGTCGAACACTCAATCTGTGAGTTGATTAATCTAATGCTAAAAAGCAGGATCATCAACTCTAGTTTGGGAGATTTTTGCACAAAAAGGTCTGTCAGTAGAGGCACTCCGCAAGGTGGTGTTCTGTCCCCTCTCCTGTGGAACATAGTGGTTAACCAACTACTAATATCCCTTGAGAGGGATGGTTACAGAGTGGTTGCATATGCCGATGATGTTGCTATCGCTGTCACAGGGGAACATCCTAATACACTGAGAGACCTCCTCCAAAATGCACTCAATATGCTCACTAGATGGGCTGATAACTGCGGACTTAGTATTTATCCTCAAAAAACAGACCTCGTCCTTTTCACACGGAAATACAAGATCCCAGTAATTGTACCTCCTTCAATAAAAGGTATACCACTAATTTTTACCAATGATGCCAAATACCTTGGTCTGATATTGGACAAAAAATTAAGTTGCAAATCCAATATACAGGAAAGAGTTAAAAAAGCTACAGTAGCTCTTTTCCTTTGCAAGAAAGCTATAGGAAGCAAATGGGGTTTTCAATCTCGCATAACCTACTGGCTTTACACATCGGTCATCCGACCAATACTTATGTACGGAGATGCAGAATGGTGGACTGCACTGGAGAAAGTCACATACTACGACAAACTCAGCAGAGTCCTGCATGTCTCTGCATAGGCGGGGCATCATCTGACACCCCTCGACATCTTCAGTAAACAAGTGGCAGCGAGTACAGCGATAAGACTCGACGCCTGATCTCAATGGACCAACAACAATGTGGGGCACTCCATCATTTTGAACCTCTTTGGTTCTATACCAAAGTACATAGACTACACTATACCTAAACCCCTATTTGGAAAAAACTTCCAGGTATCCATTCCATCCAGAGATGAATGGGAAGACAAAAAACTCCTGGATAACAAAAGTATTCATTTTTATACAGATGGATCTAAGACAAATGAGGGAGTTGGTAGTGGTGTGTACTCAGAAAAGCTTAATCTAAGCATCTCATTCCGCCTCCCTAATCATTGTAGCGTCTTTAGCGATAAAAGAGGTTCTCTCCTGGCTAAGAGAAAACGTGATATCAACTTCTGATATCCGCATCTTCTCTGACAGTCAAGCTGCTATCAAATCCTTTGACGGTGTCTCGACCAAATCTTTGACGGCCCTCGACTGTCGATCGTCTCTTATGGAGATGGCGCAGCAACTTAACATTCACCTCTGTTGAGTGCCGGGCCATAGAGACATCACAGAAAATTGTAGAGCCGATGAAGTAACTAAAAATGGAACCGTCATACCTATTTCACCTGAAAGGGAGAAGATAGGTATACCGATAGCTACATGTAAACTTATGCTAAAAGAAACAGCTGTTGCGATAGCAAATTCTAGGTGGCACAATTTACCAACATGCGCAGCCACAAAACTCATATGGCTTTCAATGTACCTAAACCGCTATAAAGACTTGTTATCTCAAAGCAGACTTCATATTAGCTCCCTAATAGGTGTCCTTACAGGGCACTGTCTTATAGGCAGGCACGCAATACGACTTCGCGTAGCCTCAAATGACTTCTGCAGGAGCTGCATGGACGAAGAAGAAGAGGAAACAATCTCTCATCTCTTATGCACTTGCCCTGCTCTTTCACTCAGACGCAAACTTCATCTGGGGGACTACTCTTTTGATTATCCCAGTGAACTAGCTAAAAAGGATATTAAATATCTTCTTCGCTTTATAAAAAGCTCAAAATGGTTCTACTAGTTAGAAGTAATTCTCTAGATTCATGTGGTATCACAATGGGCCTTTCTCTTGGCCTAAGTGTGTGGATTCTAAATCCGCAGCCACATTAACCTAACCTAACATAACCTAAGATTTTGTCACTTAATTGTACGATACTGTTACTTTTACTTTTGGTGATATAATTTTGACTATTGTGTACTCCAAATAAAATTATATTATTTAATAAAAAAGGTTCTTTTTTAAATGCGTTTCGATAAAAAGCCAACATGATACGCTACCAATCTTAACTGCTGCTTCGATACTTATGATACAATATTATAAATTAATTATTTGGACATTCTTCTTAGGTTTCAAGCTAAAACGTTTTAAAGCTAAAAATGCAATGGATGTCGAACCCTTCCTGCCAATTTATCTTAAGTGCCAAGATTCGAATTGTTTCAAAGATTCGTTCAAAAATTTTACAAAATAAGTTACTTAATAAAAATGTGTTGATATTTGGTTGTGAGTTGAATATATGAACCGATGATCAAAACAAGTAAAAAATTCTGAAATAAATTACAAAAAATTGATTTTGGCCCATTTTTAGGTATTTAAAAAAAGGGAACAGTGCGGAACAAATTTTGAACATCGGGGACTTACTTACTTACTTAATAAGGCACTACAGTCCGGGCGGACCTAGTCCTCAACCAACATACGTCTCCAGCCAGCTCAGTCCTTAGCTAGCTGTTTCCAGTTTCGCAAGCCAAGTTGGTTGAGGTCCTTTCCCACCTGGGTGCGCCACCTGAGTCGCGGCCTTGCTCTACTGCGCCGTCCCTCGGGATTGGATTCGAAGACCTACCGGGCTGGAGCGTTGATGTCCATCCACTCTACATGACCTAGCCATCTAAGCCGTTGGACTTTAATTCTGCTAACTAGGTCAGTGTCGCTGTACAGCCCGTACAGTTCGTCGTTATATCTTCTCCTCCATTCTCCATCTATGCGTACGGGACCAAAAATTACCCGAAGAATTTTTCTCTCGAAGCATCCTAAGACGCTCTGATCTTTCTTTGACAGGGTCTAGGCCCCAGCGCCATTATTGAGAACCGCGATGATGAGTGTCTTATAGAAGGTGATTTTAGATGCTCGAGAGAGGACTTTACTTCTCAATTGCCTTCTAAGTCCAAAGAAGCAGCGATTTGCAAGAGTTATTCTTCGTTTGATTTCAGCGCTGGTGTCGTTGTCTGCATTAATAGCGGTGCCTAGGTAGACAAAGTCCTTAACTACCTCAAAGTTATAGCTGTCCATGGTGACGTTTTGTCCAAGACGTCGTCGTTCAGTGTCCTTTTTTGATGACAGCATATACTTGGTCTTGCCCTCATTGACCACTAAACCCATCTTCTTCGCTTCCGTTGCAATGCTCAAAAACGCTCCACTGACATCACGCTTTGATCTTCCAATTATGTCAATATCATCTGCGTATCCGAGTAATTGGATGGATCTTTGGAAGATTGTGCCTCTAGTGTTGACGGTTGAGTTTTGCACAATTCTTTCCAGAACGATGTTGAAGAAGTCGCATGACAGTGCATCGCCTTGTCTTAAACCTTTTTTGACATCAAATGCATCGGTAAGATCTTTTCCGACCTTGATAGAGCAGCGTGCATTCTCCATCGTCATTCTGCACAAACGGATAAGTTTGACAGGGATGCCAAAACTAGACATTGCTCGGTAGAGCTCTTCCCTATAGATGCTGTCATACGCGGCTTTAAAATCGATAAAGAGATTGTGGGTATCGATTTGAAGTTCCTGGGTTTTTCCAAGATCTGCCGTAGTGTGAATATTTGGTCGAAAGTGGACTTTCCTGGTCTGAAGACAAGTCACACTGATAAGGACCAATCAGGTTGTTGACGAATGGCTTCAGACGTTCACATAATACGGCAGAGAGGATCTTATACGCAATGTTAAGGAGACTGATGCCTCTGTAGTTGGCGCAGTTAAGAGGGTCTCCTTTCTTATGTATCGAGCACACTATGCTGAGATTCCACTCATCGGGCATGCTTTCTTCCGACCATATTTTGCAGATGAGTTAGTGCATGCTCCGTACCAAGTCATCGCCTGCTGCTTTGAATAGTTCGGCAGCGATGCCGTCAGCTTCAGCAGCTTTGTTTGACTTAAGTTTAGATATAGCTTTCTTCACTTCGTCGAGGTCGGGTAGGCGGAATTGTTGATCTGCGTCGCCGAGGTTGAGTGGTTCTATCTCCCTTACAGCTGTCCTTTTGTGCAGCGCCGTTTTGTATGCCTCTTGTTTCGCTGCGTGAGCTTGCCGGCATTCATCGTCAAACCAGGGGTTTCGCTGTGGTGGCCGTGTGAAACCTAGCACTTCAGAGGCGGCATCTCTGATGGCTGCAAGGCAATGTTGCCACTGGTTTTCAACACTTAATGCAGGAAGCATAGGACTCCTTAAGAGGTTTTTAGAGACTCGATTGGAAAAGGACATGGCAGTCTCTTGCGATTGTAGCCGTCTAACGTCGAATCTTCTCACAGTACTTCCTTGTTTTGGCTTGGATCGGGATATCCGTAGCCGTACCTTGGCTACAACGAGGTAGTGGTCCGAGTTAATGTTGGCCTCTCGGAATGTTCGGATATCCTGTATACTGGAGAAGTGTCGTGCGTCGATCGCAATGTGGTCAATCTGGTTGACGGTTGATTGATCAGGAGATCTCCATGTCCCCTTGTGGATATTGAGATGCGTGAACTGCGTACTAGCTACCAGAACATCTCGCCCCGCAGCGAAATCGACCAGCCTGAATCCGTTATCAGAGGTGGTGTCGTGCAGGCTGTATCTCCCGATTATGCCACCAAAGATGTCTTCTCTTCCTAGCTTGGCATTAAAATCTCCTAAGACAATTTTAATGTCATAGCCAGGGCACTGCTCATATGTCTTGTCCAAGAGCTCGAAGAATATGTCTTTGGTGTCTTCATCTTTCTCCTCTGTTGGGGCATGCGCGCATAGTAGGCTTATGTTGGCGAATATAGCCTTGATGCGCTTACACTGTTGAAACTCAAGACTTTTTGCCTGAGCCTAGTTCCAACAACAAATCCACACCCAAATAGACGCTGTCTTTGTTCTCGGTAGCAGTCGCCGTAGTAGATATCGCATATGTGCCTTGCAGCAGTTTAGGGCTTCCACTAATTGTTCGGCTGCACGTGGTCTGTTAAGGGACCTAACATTCCACGTACATATCCGAAGTTCGTTGTCCTTTATTCGTTTGCGTTGGTTGTCAACAATAAATCCGTCCGAGGTTTGTTGGTGCTTCGCAACTATGAAAGCTTTTACGTGGTCAGGAAGTCTCCCCGACGCACAAGCCCCAACCTGGAGGGCCAGATCCTTAGTATAACTCCAAAGAAGGGGAGCCGGATAAACCGCTCCTTACAGGCCTGGGCTCCGAATATGTCGAAGAAGCCCTATAAGGTGTTTACTAAGTAGTTCAACCTTACTCAAACTATAGACGCCACCGTTGATTCGATCTCGAGAATTGGTCCGCTCCCGCCTGGATAAGTAGAGGTGCCTTAGTGGAAACACTTCTCCAACAACTTTCCACTGGGGTTGGAACCCAATCTCCAATTGAGGTACTAGGCACCCGATGTTCACCTCGGGGAGGTGAGAGTAGGAGTTGATAGACAGAGGTGGGTTTTGAGAAAAACCTGTGGAGGCTTGTGTCCTCTTGAATGCACATGTCTACAATATGAACATCGGGGATCACCTATAAAAAATAGGAAAATCAAAAAACTAAGCTTACTCCACACATTTAGCCATGTGGTGAACTGTGCAGTGTGGTTTACAAGTTATTTAGTAGAAGTTATGAGACACAGATACCAGGCACAGGCATTATAATCTTAGAGTGGTTTTTCAATACCTTTAATAAAAAAATTCAAAAACCGAGTACTTAAAGGTTTTTCTCATTAATAATTATTTCGAAGAACATTTTTAAGGTGAACAAAAATTGATTTTTTGAAAAATCCTTTACCATAGATTTTAAAGTTTTAAAAGCGACAAATGGGATATTTTGAGTGTGGGTCGTTTCCAAGCCTGTATTTTATTATATTTAAGATTGATTTTTTTTTTCAACTACACGTAATGAAAATTCAACAGAATGTATACCACAGTCTATTTCAAGTTTTTCATTTTCTATCAGAAAATCAATATTGAAGAAAATTAGAATCTAATGCTGGTCAGGTAGAAATCTATTGTTCTTCTGATTTTATTGTTATATATTTTTTTAAATAAAATAGAAAACAAATGCCTTTTTTGTTTTTCCTATAAATGTCTGTTTAAATAGAAAAAAAAATATTCATTCCAATTGACTTCAAAATCAGAATTCTACTTCTCTTCGTTGTAAAGACCTCAAATCAAGCAGAAATCCGAACAATCATTGAAAAGTAGAAAGAAAAAAAAAATTGAAATACAAAAATAAATAAATGGAAATCTCCCTTTTTTATAAATTAAATTACTTCATCATCCTTTTAAACCCACCACAGTTCAAATATGTATACAAATAAGTAGTACAGACAAACAAAATATCTTTGACGATAGGACTTCGAAAGGATCTCTCTTGTCTCTCTCTTTTAAGAAGAATCCTTTCAAGCTCCAGTTAGTAGTAAATGCGGTGTAACACAATTGCTCGACAAGCAACAATGACTAACGACCAGACGACGACGGATACAGACTCGCAGAGGACGATGACGACGTTCGTCCTTACGAACTAACTCAAAGTAAACACAAATAACAAAAACAAAAAAGGAAAAATTAAAAAAAGACGACAATTCCTGCCGAAGGAAAAGAAAGAAAAGAAAAAGAAATAAGCAGAGGTACCTATTTACCATATTCTTATCATCATCATATCCTCTGCTATAGCAGGATGAGAAAATAAGTAATACAGAAAGCCACCTCTCATTGCAAATTGAAACGAAGAGCAGTAAGCGAAAAACAAACACTCACCCAAGCTAAACAATCCACCCTTAGCCTAAACCATTCCACCTTTATGTACATACATCTAAGCTCTGAATTTAGCCACTATAGTATAGCCTACCTACCTTACCACCATCATCATCTTCATCACCATCATCATCAGGATCAGCAGGACGAACTCACCTGAAACAACATCGACCCACTTTTTCTCTGGTTCCGAACAAATTGACATAGGTCGACTACAGCTCCTGCTTATTGTGCCATTATTCACTGAGGATTTGAATCCTTCGTCAGCCTTCAGTTCCGCACATGTTGCATCGTTGTCTGAATCGGGGGTGTCCTTAGTAACTGTATTATTGTATAAAGTAGAAGAAGAAGAGAAAGGGAATGATGTTAAAACAACAGGATACAAAATGGAAATGAGAAACCTATCCATCCATATTTAGACACACAAACACCGACCGGAAGACGATGTATTTCCATTACTAATTACCTACCACTAACGGTAAATGCAATTAGCTTTCATCATCTACCAGCACCAAGCCCTATACTACACCATATATGTTGCTGCCGTTCACCGCGTTCACGACTATGCGACGCAAAAAGGTGACGTTAAGAGCTATGCTCGTGTATAGACGAAAAGCGGCCATTGCTCCTTTTTAACCGTTCGTTGTAAGTGCATCTAAATAGATTATTCTATAGGTACTCCCTGGGTCTGGAATATCTCCAGGTGCGAGTACCTATAACCTATAACTTATCTATACTTACGTTGTTTTTGCAGGAACGGTGTTGCAGCTCGATAGTGTTTGACAGTTAGAACAACAATATCGCCGGCGTTACGTAAAATGTTAACAGCATCGTCATGCGGGCACGCTGTTATATATTCACCATTTACCTTGATAATCGCATCGCCTACGAACAATTGTCCAGTTATATCAGCTGCTTGATCCTTGTAAATGCGGGATATCAGTATTGGTAGTTTATGTTCGGCTCCACCTTTTATGCTTAGGCCAAGTCCACCCATTTTTTGTCGTGTTATTTGAACCATTCTTTCCTGAAATGAGAAGAAGAAAAAATAACAAAATTGTAAAAATTGAAAACGTGAGTTTGAGAGGAGATCCTTGTTATCCTTGTTATAGATCGATTTGAAAAAAAAAAATGAATATAACAGTTTTTCTATACCTTACTGCGAAAAAAAATACATTTCTAGGACAAGCAAAGGAGTAAAATTTATTTAAGTAGGAGCGTAGAAGGACGCATTGCTGTTGGGAGAAACACTCTTTAGCAGATTGATTTTTTCCGGTAAAAAAGGGTTTTGAAATAACTAAGAACAGAAAACAGATATCGGAGAGAATTAAACAGGATTATGAAGTTTTAAGTACGTGAGTAGGTGAAAGAAGTAATATATCATGACCTAATTTGAATATCATTAACTGTTTAGACTTTAGATAAAATGTTTTTGAACACTTATTCTATATCGGAAATTTAACAATTTTTCGGGCAGCTCCAGGTGTTTTCAATTTGATTTCCTAGAAAACTGTCCGTCTGGTAGAGTGGTTAGATAGTCATCCAACTAGAAAGCTAACATGTTCCTTTAATTTTCTTCTGAGTTGGAAAAAAATGATTAAACAAAATCAATGACTTTTAGTTGTAATTGAAATCATCATGCAGATTTTTCAATTACTATAAATTGTAATTAAAGAATTTCAATTACTAATTACATGTGTAATTGAATAGTGCCAATTACTAGCAATTTAATGACATGTAGTTATGATATTTTTCACAGTAACCATTCCACAAAAATCAAATCAAATCAAATATTATTTTCGTAAATTACAATTAAAGGGTGTCCCAAAATTAACGCAAGATTTGAATTAAATAGAAAACGCCGTTTTTAGTCTTTTGATAGTTATATTTTTATTGACTCGTAAAGTACATAGGATAGGGTTATGTATGAAATAACACATCGGACAAATGGCCTTTACGGCTTTGCATGCACATGCGCACTCTTTTGTTGAAATTTTCCATGACCATTCTGCATAAATGTGGCTGAATATCGTTGATGCAGCGTTGAATCTCCTCCTTTAATACACGGGTGGTTGTGGACTTGTTGACATAGACTTGTGATTTCAAATAACCCCATAAAAAGAAGTCTAATGGTGTTAAATCACACGATCTAGGAGGCCAATTTTGATCACCGAAACGAGAGAGTACACGACCTGGAAATGTCTGATGCAGTAATTGAATTGTTTCACAGGCTGTATGACATGTGGCACCGTCTTGTTGAAACCACATATTGGAAACATCAATATCATCCAATTTTGGCAGAAAGAACTGTGTAATCATGTCGCAATATCGAGCACTAGTAACAGTCACTGCTTGACCAGCATCATTTTCAAAAAAATATGGCCCAAATATGCCTCCAGCCCAAAATCCACACCATACAGTCACGCGTTGTGGATGCATTTGTTTTTCGACAATCACATGTGAGTTCTCCAAACCCCAAATGTGTCAATTTTGGAGATTGACAAAGACATGTGCAAATGTGCTTCATCGCTTAGGATGATTTTGCTCGAAAAATCAGGGTCCATTTGTTGATGTTCAATAATCCATTCAACGAACTCTCTTCTCTGTCCATGGTCATTAGGCTTCAATTGTTGTGTTAATTGAATTTTGTAAGCATGAAGACACAGATCTTTGGTGAGTATACGCTGTAGAGAGGTTCTTGAAATTTTCAATTCTTGTCCACGACGTCGAATTGAGGTTCCTGGATTGTCAGCAACACTCTCACGCACTGCTTTGAAATTCACATTTGAACGGCTTGTTTCTGGACGACCAGTGTGTTTGGCGTCTCCAACGGATCCAGTCTTCATGAATTTTCAATTAATCTCTTCACAGTTGACGAAGTTAAAACACTATTCCACCCTTTACTTGTAGTTGCAATGCAAAAAAGTTCAATTACTAATTACTTTTAGTTGAACTTAATTATGACAAGTTTTTAAGGGGTTTTTGTTCAAAGCGTATTATGAATAATTGGAATAACGTATGTACACTTCAATAATGATAAAGAATTTGATCTTATTAACAGAAAGCTTAAAAAGGGACTCGCGTTCTTTTCCAGACCTTGTTTTTTATGTTTCTGACATCTTATTTCTTATCTTTTTTTTTAGCTGTCATATCAATTTTGGCATCTTGTAGCAATTTAATAATAAAGTCTTAGATGTGACAAAAACTTGTTACACTGCCTTCCCTTTAAAAGATTGACTGTCCTCAGTCCACATTATTGAGTTTGCGATAGTCGACGAAGAATCTCCATGGCCCTCATCTTTTTTGTGGAGAAGGACCACGGGTGAACACCAAGGGCTCCTTGATGGCTGGACAATTTTATGCGACTTTATCTGGTCTAAAATGGATTCAGCTTCTGCTTGGCGTCCAAGTGGTAATTTTCTAGGTGGTTGCTTTATAGGACATGTATCACCTGTGTTGATGTGGCGCTGAATTTTAGAAGTGCATTTAGTTAAATCCCCATCTGGAAATAGAGAACGGTCAACAAAAACTAATAGTTCTGATTCGATTTGTTCTTTAAGAGTGAGATTACTTGAACTTCTTTTTAACATCTCTTTTAAGCTTGGGGACAGATTTTTGGCTTGTGCATCGGCGGAAAGACTTCTACACTTCAACATTTTAGGATTTGAATCTTTTTGAACCACGGCGGTATTCATAGGGATTCAAATATCTTCTTCGGAAATGTTGGTGAGCATAGCTGAATAGTTCCATGTTCAAAGCGGACCAGAGAATTCGAAATATCAATCATTTTTATGGCAATTAATGGTATTACAAGTACAGTGTCTTCATCTAGTGCAAAAGTAATCAGGTAAATCCAACAATCTGATAATGCTGCAATTTGGACATCGTTGGAATTAGAAGCTAATTCGTGTTTGGTGTTTGCCTGGTTTAAATTAATTGTTTCTTCACAAACATGGAGTGTGTTATTTTTTAAATTTATTTCACAAGAGTTTTGACGTAAAAAGTCCATACCTAGATGAAAAATTGAAGCGACATACATTGAATGTTTTGTTGAAAATTGTCCAATCTTAACACGACCTGTCTCAATTCCTTTAACTGGTGCCGTGTCGCCAGTAACAGTTTGGATGGTTGCAAATTACGTTTCTATTGCAGGGCGGGATATCATCTTTTGTAATACTCTTAGGTGTATAATGGTTTGGGTAGCAACCGCGTCTAACACAGCAGAAAAAGAAATCTCGTTAATTTGAATAGGGGCGACGAGATTATTTGATGTATTTGTATATCGGATGGATGCAACTGGATGTGTAGAGACGCTGATTTTTTTTCCACTATTTCGGCCTCTAAGAAAACGGTGGATTGACATTTCCCAAATTTTGAACCTCGACCCGCGAGTCGTGTTGAATGATTTTACGATTTATGGCACGGGGGCCGATTTGAGCTTCTTCGACGTCAAAGGTGACGCATTTTCCCTCCCAACGAAGTGTAGGATTTTTGCGCAGCTCGTTTTGTGGCACATAAACAACGTCATTGGTGTCTTCTCTTTGCACAAATCCATAGACAGTCCGATGAATAAATTTAATTTTCCCTTTGACTCCTCCTATAAAATATTTGATTTTTTTGGATTCGCATTTTCATTAGGACTCGTAATATTTGATAGATTAATTGTTTTCGTCGCGAAAACTTTCGAACCTCTAAGTTATACAATTTTGGTTTAACGAATGATATTCACGAGAATAATCTTCCGATTTGGAAGTACAGCCCCTGCGTCATAATTTCTCCGACGGTTTTACAGCCCGACTGGCGTCTATTTTAACGGCCGAAGATAAAACCTTTTTCCAGGGAATCAGGAACAGAATCTTTCATCCATTGCTATAACTTGATATCGAAAATTCTATAAACTGTGCTAAAGCTATTCGATCTTTAGCTTGATTGGGACAGTCCGGAAAGGCAAGTTAAACGAGACGTTGAATATCGGTGGCAAGTTCGTTAAGAGATTTCTTCGGTTTCTGAACCCTACCCTAATTCGGTATGGGCTGATGACTGTTCCTATTCGTTGCCGAATCTTTGACTTAAACTAGTATCTAGTCGTGCAAAATCATCTCGAATGCATGGTGGAAGCGTGTCCAAGTACTCATCAAGTTCAGTCCTTCACAGAGAAGCAGCGAGGTAGATTGCTCTGTTATCATCTTCAATTTTTTCACTGGTAATGCCTCTTGCGAGGAATTGACAAATTCTCCAAGAGTAATTCTTGTCATGAAAAGTGTTTTCTCAAATTAGTTGTTTGGATTCGGCTTAAAACAGTAGGTTCCTTCAATTTCTGACAAATTACGCACACACAGGAATGAGTCGTAGGTCACTAGGCCCTAGCTTTGGTAAAAAAATATTCCCAACCGTATAATTTTACGATGAGGTGATCATCACAATTGGCCACCGATTGCTAGTGATTAAACAAACTTAGACTTTTTCATTAGGGCCAGTTAAACGATATTGTTTATTGTAAAGGTTCTACAATCGATGCAAGCCTTTATATATTGTATATTTGAAGAATCGATGATAAACAGTGACGTATGTTAAAACTGGTCATCGAAAATTTTATGAAAATGATTTGGTGCTGGAACTGCAGCCATGACCTCCACTAGGTTATTACCTTTTTTAAATCATCAACATTCAACTATCGTCGAACTTGTAAATTATTGTCGTGTATACCAAAACTCTTCGAGAAATGGATATATGAAAAACTAACATTTTTAGTTAAGGAATATATTTCAATGCTCCAACATGGTTTCATTGCAGAAAGATCAACAATGACTAATATTTCTATTTTGGCAAATTTGATGCAATTTGTACCGTTTTTTCAAAGGCATTTGACAAAGCATGTAACTTTATTGTAATTAAGAAATTAAGAATTTTGGATTTCTTTTTAAGTGTTTGAAATGATTTGAATCCTATCTTAATATTTTTCATTTATAAAGTTGTTTCAAAACTAATTTTAGTTTTATCTGGTATGCCCCAAGGTAGCCATCTTGGACCTTCTCTTTTAATAATTTTTATAAATAATTTCCCTTGTTTTTTCCTCAATTTATTCTAGTCAACTTTTTTTTGCCATATTCTAACTTTCTTTTGAAATATGAACATTTTTCGGAATATGGAAAAAAAAGTTCTTACAATAATATTCAAAAGAATCGAAAAGGCGGCGCAACAAACCCAAGTTGTTTGTGAGAGTGTATAATTTTAGAGTAAAAATATCATTTACAAATAGCAACACGGATTTATGAGAAAAAGATCAACAGCAAAAAAAACTCCTCATACGAGTATTGTTAAACAAATGTACAAACGCCTTAGAACAATGGTTTAAAGTTGACTATTGGGGTTTTTTAAAGCTTTTGCTCCTCTAAGGGACTTATTTTATTCAAACTTAAATATCTCGGTTTATCATTTGTTTCTTAGCTTAGGTAAAATCTTAGCTTGAAAATACAAACTATCAACTTTTGTCTTTCAGAACCTTTTGTAACTCAATCTGGTGTTTCCCAGAGAAGCCATCCTGACAATTATATCTTCATATTGCCCATTTATGACGAAACGTCACGTTTGCCCTCAAGTGAAATTCTCATTTTTTTTCTTATGATATTATGATGTTTTTCAAACCAATAATGTCTTGCAAATAAAGAAAGTTCTATACTTTTACAAAAGCCTGGGTAAAGAAATTTTGCCATTTCAATCATTATCTTGAATAGGCATAAAGGTTAAACTTGTGTTTGCGTACTCGGCGATTTTTTCTTGTTGAAAACAATGGAGCAGAGAGTTTGTATTAATTTTTGTGTATAAAGTCGATATTAAGTGCTCAAAACTTATAAAATGTTGACAATGGCGTATGGGGAGTCAACTCTGAGAAAAAAATGTCCCGAGAGGGTGGAGAAAATGTGAACGATAAACCTCGCTCCGAACGTCCCAGCACGTCAACTACCGACTAAAATGTTCAAAAAGTAAAAGAAGTTGTGTTGAAAGATCGTCGAATTACGATTAGAAAAATAGCAGATGATCTGAACATATTCTTTGGCTCATGTCAATCAATTTCAACGGATGTTTTTGATATGGCATGTGTATCAGCGAAGTTCGTTCCAAAACTGCTTAATTTTTATCAGAAGCAGCACCACATGAGCAAGACATGTTGAACGACGTCAATGATGATCCTGATCTGCCATGAAGGGTTATAATGTTAACGAATCTTGAGTATATGGTTATGAGGTCAAAACCAAAGCCCAATAATTCCAATGGAAAAGTACAGTAGAGCCAAGACCGAAAAACGTACTCCAAGACCGAAAAGGGTATGCCAAGTTCGTTCAAATGTGAAGGTTTTGCTCACAGTTTTCTTTGATTACTATGGAGTGTGCTTCAAGAATTCTTACCACAAGAGCGTACGATAAACAAGGAGTATTACCTTGAAGTTATGTGGCGTTTGTGTGTTTTTTTGCCAAAAACAGTAATTCCGTCATGCCTCCGCCACAGTATTCACCACACTGCACTGGCCCCCTGCAACTTTTTCCTCACCCCGAAATTGAAAAGGCCCATGAAAAGACTAAGATTGCTACGATTGAGTAGATTAAGGCTGCATCGCTGAAGGAGCTCAAGGCAATACAAAAAAGTTTTTTCAGAAGTGTTTTGATGACTGGAAAAAAGCGCTGGCCCCTTAACCATTTGACCATTGGGTCTTAAACCTATTTACATTGAGTTTATATAGGTATATAAATATTAATAAAGTATGGGATTGCCGCTTGTTATATGATAACATCTTTCTAGAATTTCTGAAATAAAAAAAAATGTTCAAAACAGTTTTAAGACTCACTATGATCTTCGATAACCAATATCTTTTTGCATGAAATTTATGATGATGTACAAAACGTGGTACCAGTGTCTAGTGCGTTGGACTGTCATGCCAGAGGTCTTGGGTTCGATCACTGCCTATGCCATGTAAAGTTTTTTTTTTCACGGATACTGCCTCTTGCGAGGAATTGACAAATTCTCCAAGAGTAATTGTTGTCATGAAAAGTGCTTTCTCAAATTGGACGTTCGGATTCGGCTTAAAGCTGTAGGTCCCATCTTTCCCTGACAACAGTTCTAGCACACCGGAATGTTAAGAGTTGTAAGTCACTAGGCCCTGGTTCTCAATGGACTGTTGCGCCACCCAATTTGTTTATTTTTAATAGAAAAGGAGGACGTTTTTAATCATGGTTTTCTGAAGTTGTTTATCCTACGACGAAGCGTTGTGAATTGGCCAAAAAAAATCATGCGGTCTAACTGTTTTGAACTTCTTGTTTGAAAGTTTTTTTTAGGCTCAATGTAAAACGAACCATAAATTTCTTGATTTCTGTCGTTAAAATTCAAAAAAACAACAGAGTACAAAATATTAACCTCTAGAGTCCTTTCAATTGAAATGGCACATTCTACCAATTTTACACTAATAACATCAATTTAACTTAGGTAATACTCAAATTTAAACTGCCAACACTACTGCCAAAAAATATATCCACACGACCATGTTTTTCAATTTAAATTTAGTTCTTTTTTATCGACATAACTAAAAAGTAAATAGGACATTGAAGTTTTTTTCTATTTCTATTTCTATTGAAAAATCAATACAATATTCGAATAAAAGGCTGAGCTAGCTTAGAACTAAAGAATAATTGAGTTTGTTTCATGACCGAAATTCGGTTTTATATCCTTAATACATACATATATATACATACATATGTATTATGTATACTCATACAATTGCAATAGTATCAATTTATTATTGACAGGATATTGTTAGTATTTTGTCTATTTTGTTTTTGTTTCTATTAAATTGAATTTGTTTAGATAAATGTTTTAGGTTCACCAAAAGTTAATTCGTTGTGGAATTTTTTTGGTGATTACAGGAATTAAAAAAAAAATACAGTTTTTTGATTGGCATTTTACGTTTGTATGATTACATCAAATTATATGTTCATGTTCATTGTAATTATTAGAGGAAAATTCAAATGAAACACTTTCCTCAAAATTGTGTTCTATTTTGTTTATCAATTGACCGAACACCGCCTAATTGACCGAATTATTTTATTATTTTGTCCCCTAATTAAGAGATTAAGTATTTATCTTTAAAATATTGTGCCTCTATACTCATTTTTGTCCTTAAGATTTGAGTTAAGTCATAATACAAATTTGTAAATAAAAGAAACAAATATTGC
The DNA here is from genome assembly GCF_945859685.1 of Eupeodes corollae. Taxonomy (NCBI): domain Eukaryota; kingdom Metazoa; phylum Arthropoda; class Insecta; order Diptera; family Syrphidae; genus Eupeodes; species Eupeodes corollae. The sequence goes on along the minus strand of NC_079149.1, from coordinate 28,403,844 downwards.
ATATAAAAAGGTACGTATACGCCATAGTGATCGAAATTGAAAAAATGCCTAGTTGGTTTATATTTAATTCTTTCTTATGTACTTAAGGTGGCGCTACAGTCTGGGGTGGACGTGGATATTAACCATCATGCGTCTTCAGCCAGCTCGGTCCCTAACTAGCTGTCTCCAGTTTCGCACGCCAAGTTGGCCATCTAAGTGTTGGCTTGTAAAGGAATACGATCATGGGTGGCCTTTATTATTTTAAAAATCTTCAGGTCGTCAGAAAAAACGAGAACTTTACTTGTGTGTAGACATGACGATACATCGTTCAGAGACAGGATGAACAGAAAACGGCCAAGATGGCTTCCCTGGGGAACATCAGTTTGAGCAACAAAAGGTTGAGAATGACAATTTTTAAATTTTATCACATAGGATCTGTTTTCAAGGTATGATTTGATCTAAACTAAGACAAATGGTGGACAACCAAGAGCTTGAAGAATAATTCTATGTTGGTCAAAAGCTTAAGAAAAGTCAGTGGTATACTTGTTCTAAAGCGTTTGAAAATATGTTTAAGAATGTGAGGAGATTTGTAACGGTTGATATTTTTTCACAAAACCGGTGGCTATGATGATTGGAAGCAAAATTATCAAGTCTAACGGCGCTGTTCGAGAAATTCATTGCTCAAGCTCTATTGGAGCTCGAGATGAATTCCGAGTTTAAACAATTGAGGGATCTTCACATTACCCGCGCTCGTGAAATAGAGTTCAACAACAAGTTGTTGTACTTTAATTATGTTAACTAGGTCAGTCTCCCTGTACATCCCGTACAGTTGGTCGTTATATCTCCCCCTCCATTCTCCATCTATGCAGACGGGACCAAAAATCAACCGAAGAATTTTTCTCTCCAAGCATCCTAAGACGCTCGCATCTTTCTTTGACAGGGTACAGGCCTCAGCGCCATAAGTGAGAACCGGGATGATGAGTATCTTATAGATGGTGATTGACTTCACTTCTCAATTGTCTTCTAAGTCCAAAGAAGCAGCGATTTGCAAGAGTTATTCTTTGTTTAATTTCAGCGCTGGTGTCGTTGTCGTTGTCTTTTTTTTATAATAAGCGCACACTCAACGGGATAGGAAAGGGAAAGAGGGTTTGAAAGGAGATGTCGGTGCACATTGGTTTTGAATCCCTGAATATTGCAATAGCTGGGAAAGACAGAGTGTGGCAAGGCATTCCACATTCGCATAGTACAACTAAAGAACGAATCTCTGTACTTGACAGTACGACCGAAGTTGGGCTCGAGGGTATATTGATGACCATTCCTAGAAACGCGAGTATTACGGTTGAACTGTTTAAGGGGAGGAATGCAACTCAAGCTTTGGACGTATGTAAGTCTTGATATCAGAATGGGTGAAATATTTCTTGCATCGCCTAAGGAAACCCAAACACCTTGTGGCATTTTTGGCGACATCGCGTATGTGATCATTCCACAAGAGATGGTTGGTAACACACATACCGAGAATATCGGGGTGTTTAGTCTCATTGATGCAAGTGCCATCTATGGATAATGACAAAGGGGGTGAATCTCACTTTGACGATATAAGACAGCATTGGGTTTTCGAAGCATTAAATTCCACGCGGTTTTTTAATCCCCATTGAACAATGCTGTTTAGATCGGAATTTAATGAGCTTATCATATTTTGTCGTTGCAGTTCGACATCCGAAGAAGATGGATGTGGGTCTGAAACCAAATATGAAAAGCTAAGAGTACTATCGTCAGCGAAACAATGTATTGGATTAGATGTTGCAGACAGGAGATCATTAATAAAAATTAGAAAGAGTGTTGGAGATAAAACAGAGCCCTGGGGCACACCAGTATTTATTTTATGGTTTTCAGACTTGAATCCATCCAATGCTACTTGTATTGAATGATCTAAAAGGTAATTACTAATCCAATGAAGCAGTGATTCATGAAAACCGAAAGCACGCATTTTCGATAAGAGAGCCTGATGCCAAACCCTATCAATTGCTTTTGAAATATCTAGTGCAATAATCTTACTTTCTATAAAACTGTGTAAAGATTTGTTCCACTGTTCGGTGAGATGAACCATGAGATCACCAGTGGACCTATTGCTACGAAAGCCGTATTGCCGGTCGTTAAGAAGCTTTCGTTCTTCAAGATATTTCTTGAGCTGATAATTAATCAGCGTTTCCATGACTTTGGAAAGAATGGACGTGAGTGCAATCGGTCGTAGTTAGAGGGTAAGGAAGATTCCCCTTTTTTGGGAATAGGCTGGACAAATGTCGTTTTCCATCCGCTCGGAACGAGACCTGAGGAGTAGGACAGATGAAAAAGCTTACGCAGTGGTTTTGCCAGCGATGAAGAACACCTCTTCAGAACAATAGCGGGGATACCATCCGGACCAGCGGATTTATGTGTGTTTAGATCTCTTAGGACTCTTGCTACAGTACGAGTGCGAAAAAAGATTTGCCCCATAGAATCATTAACTCGATCAAGTACAGGCGGAGTCATAACACTCCTGGCAGCGTAGAATTGGCGGCGAACTGCCTAGCAAAGAGATTTGCTTTCTCTAAGGAGCTAACAAAAGGAGTGTCATTGACAACGTTTTTTAACAAATGAACACAAATTTTGACTGCCTTTGGGACATTGCAGTATTTTTTGCCGTAATTCTTCCTGGCTTGCTTGAACTTATTCCGGTTTTCCTCAGTTGGATTGGCTTTAAAACAACGGAAATTTACCTTCTTGGTCCTAATAACTTCTTTACAGTTCGCATCGTTTCCCTTAGGTCTGATGCTTTGAACCCTATTCGGGATAAAAGTTCTCATTCCCATTTGAATCAAACTTGTGATCATATCAGCGCTGGCGTCAACGTCACTATCGAGGTGTTAATAGAGGTGCCTAGGTAGACAAAGTCCTTAACTACCTCAAAGTTAAAGCTGTCCATGGTGACGTTTTGTCCAAGACGTCGTTGTTCAGTGATTTTTTTTGATGACAACATATACTTGTTCTTGCCCTCATTGACCACTAAACCCATCTTCTTCGCTTCCGTCGCAATGCTCAAAAACGCTCCACTGACATCATGCTTTGATCTTCCAAATATGTCAATATCATCTCCGTATCCGAGTAATTGGATGGACCTTTGGAAGATTGTGCCTCTAGTGTTGACGGTTGAGTTTTGCACAATTCTTTGCAGAACGATGTTGAAGAAGTCGCATCGCCTTTCCTAAAACCTTTTTTGAGATCATATGCATTGGTGAAATCTTTTTCGACCTTAATAGAGCAGCGTGCATTCTCCATCGTCATTCTGCACAAACCGATAAGTTTGACAGGGATGCCAAAATTAGACATTGCTCGGTAGAGCTCTTCCCTATAGATGCTGTCATACTCGGCTTTAAAATCGATAAAGAGATGGTGGGTATCGATTTGAAGCTCCTGGGTTTTTTCCAAGATTTGCCGTAGTGTAAATATTTGGTCGATAGTGGACTTTCCTGGTCTGAAGCCACACTGATAAGGACCAATCAGGTTGTTAACGAATGGCTTCAGACGTCCACATAATACGGCAGAGAGGTTATTATACGCAATGTTAAGGAGACTGATGCCTCTGTAGTTGGCGCAGTTTAGAGGATCTCCTTTCTTATGTATCGGGCACACTATGCTGAGATTCCACTCATCGGGTATGCTTTCTTCCGACCATATTTGCAGATGAGTTGGTACTTGCTCCCTACTAAGTCATCGCCTGCTGCTTTGAATAATTGGACAGCGAAGCCGTCATCTCCAGAAGCTTTGTTTTACTTCAGTTTAGATATATGTAGCTATCTATTACTTCGTCGAATTCGGGAAGGCGGAAGTGTTCATCTGCATCACCTTGGTTGAGTGGTTCTATCTCCTTTACAGCGGAATTCGGTTCGTCATCGCCGTTTTAGAATTTGGAGAAGTGCTACACTACGATGTTTCTTACATGTTTCGGTTCGTGGCTGGTACCCTAAGGAGTTTTTTTTAACTTTTGGTAAAATTTACGAACCTCATCCTGTTGTCGAATCCCTTTATCTCCTCGCTCAGGAGTTTCCCATGGTCTTTTTTCATCTAAAAAGACGGTGTTCTTCTTTCCTATTCGGCTCGTAGAGCCCGCGAACAGCTCTTGTCTTTCTGTGCAGTGGCGTTTTATATGTTGGTTGAGTTACGTCTCAGACTTCACCTATTAACACTAACCCATTATTCCCCTTACAATCCCTTGCCTAACGGCACTGAATTCCATAACGGCATCCCACGCCATTTGTTTTTGCTTAACTTGCAAAACGTATCTATAATAGATACACCCACCTTTTCCTTGCACATTCATAGTTCATTTAAAAAATTAATAAAGTGATGATCATATTTCATTTGACTCAAATGAAATATGAATATTTTGTCAACAAGAAGTGCATTCCTTTCCCAATACAGAATTTAGCTTATAGATAAATTATAATTGTAAGATCAGTCTTAATTTTCCTCTTGACTTAAGAAGTGCAGCCTAGCTTTGGACAGCGGCTTCTTTCGTTCAAATAATTATAATATAATATAAGAATCAAAGAAATAAGTTAATAAAGAATAAAAATAAAAAGAAAAGAAAACGACAAAGTTTTTTTTTAATCAAAACGTTCAACCACAAACGTAATTGTTGCTTAGCGGCGTGCGCTTGCCGGCATTTGTCATCAAACCAAGGGTTTCGCTGTGGTTGCCTTTCGAAACCTAGCACTACACAGGCGGCTGGCATCTCTGGTGGCTTCAAGGCAATGTTGATACTGGTTTTCAATGCTTAATGCCGGACGCATTGGACTTCTAAAGAGGTTATTAGAGACCCGATCGGTAGCCGAAGTCGAAACTTCTCACATTACTTCCTTGTTTTGGCTTGGATCGGAATATCCGTGGCCGTACCTTGGGTACGACGAGGTTGAGGTCCGAATCAATGTTGGCCCCTCAGAATGTTCGGACATCTCCTGTATACTGGGAACGTGTCGTCAATCTATTTAAAAGTTGATTGATCAGGAGGTTTCCATTTTTAATACTTGGCTATTGGATTTTGTGACTTTTATATATTTAAAGAGAATCAAGTCTTCATTAAAGCTTAGTCAACAAATTTTAAAGAAGTTGTTTAAATTTTGTGAAACAACTTACATGGATATTCAGTTTTTTAAAAAAAGGTTGCAATTAACTTCCTTTTTTGAACTAGTTGTGAAAAACTCTAGTTCCAGTTAATGAAAATGTTGTTGACAATATTTGTTGAAGCAAAAATACTTTTCCTGGACTTTTGTGTTTTTTCAAAATGAATACAAACATGAATTTTGTAACTTATCTGAACTAAACAAATACAAATTTAAATTGCATTCTAAAGCAAACACTAGGTTAACATTTGTTTTCTGTTTTATTTTTTTTTTGCTGTTCATATCACGCGAAAAAAAAATAGAAGCCTTCATCTATATTTTCAGCCATCTAACATCTGTTAACATATTCCATTTATATTCACTGATGCTGGACACTCTGTGTGTCCCTCTGTCTCTAAAGGTACGTCGTCGTAGTGTAGAAGTAGCAATAGCCACTATACTGATGATAGTGTTTGTTGAGTGTCGACCAACCCACCACATTTATCACCACCATCCGTGTGGAAACTTCCAACAAATATGTGCCATCCTGGGCCAAAAGCTTATCCTATATCCCTTTCTCTTATTTCATAGTATAGCACAGTGTCGCAATGGCTCCTGGTCGGTTGTCCTGATGCCAGTTGTGCCAGGGTACTAAAGTGCAAAAACAAAACAGGATGAAAAAAGAAGAACTTCACCCAGCATGTCTCTCGCAATTAAGGATGATGAATGACTCTCACCTGAACGTCGTCGTCATCCTCGTCGTCGTAGTCGTTGGTTAGCTTAATTTTTTCCTTCTTCTTTTGGATTTTTCTACCACTCCCTTCTACCACTCCCTTTTACCTGCCCCCCTTAACATGGTAATCCTTTCCTTCCGTATGTCCTAGATTGTTTATAAAAGAGCAAAAAGAAGAAAACTAAAACTAAATCTAAATTGAAACCCCATCGCACCTCTAGCTTGAGTGCATTTAATTACTCTATTTCTGCAGACCATTCGATTAGATAGACGTCACTTTTGAATTTACAGATAACGCAAATCCTAGCAAAGGATTCTTAATTTTTTGTTCTTTGAATTTGTGTTCTGTTCCTCTGGGCTAGAGACTACTATTATAATGGACACACAAAAGTGTGCTCTGTGCTCTGCTTCGTTCTGTTTTTGACTGCAGATACAAAGATGATCTACTTTGATTGTGAGCTTTAATTTTTGTTACTCGTTTATTTATGAAGAGATAGGTGTATGTGTTTATGTGAGTTTTTAAGGACTTCAAAGAAAACTTTGAATGGATTTTTTGAAAATTCACTTTCTAGGGATTAGAATAGAAAGAAAAGTTATGTTGACTTCAAGTCATATAAACGAAATTTATTTGTTGGAAATCAAAATCAATTTAAAAAAATGTTCGATGCAAGGATTTTTATCAAAAAAAAAGTATAGTATTCCCCTTTTAATAGGAACTTGATTGTATTTTTAACAATTGCTGGACGACTGCAAAAAATTTCGTTTATGAACTACTACGCTTCAGTCATGTGTAAACTAGGGCCTCACCCAACAAACTTCTCCATCTAGCTCGGTTCCTAGCTAGATGTCTCCAGTTTCGCGCTCCAAGTTGGGTGAGGTCACCTTCCACTTGTGCGCACCACCTAATCCGCGGTCTTCCTTTACTGCACTGTCCTGTTGGTGTGGATTCCGGGCCGGAGCATTGGTTTCCATCCGCCCTACGTGACCCAGCCATCTTAGTCGTTAGACTTTTACCCTTCTGGCTAAGTCTACGTCGCTGTACAGCCCGTACAGTTCGTCGTTCCATCTTCTTCTCCACTCCCCTTCGACCCATTGGATCACAAGAAGAACTTTTCTCTCGAAGCGACGCAAGCTGCTTTCATCCGCTTTTGTCATAGTCCATGCTTCTGCACCGTATAGCAGGACGGGGATGATAAGGGTCTTATATAGGAACACTTATGTCCCTCGAGAGAGGACTTTACCACTCAATTGCTTTCTTAGTCCAAAGAAACAGCGTTTAGCAAGAGTTATTCTGCGCTTGATCAAGATACAGCGGAGCCTAGGTAGACGAAGTCCTTGACTACCTCAAAGTTACGTCTGTCGATGGTGACGTTTTGACCAAGACGTCGGTGTTGTATGTCCTTTCTTGACGGCAGCATGTACTTTGTTTTGCCCTCATTAACCGTTAAACCCATTCGTCTCTACCTCAAAACTCACAAAAGCTCCATTGACATCACACTGAGTTCTTCCGATAATGTCAATGTCCTCAGCATATGCTAGTAATTGGACAAACTTTTGAATGATAGTGCCTCTAGTTTTGACGTGTGAGCTCTGCACTATTCTTTCAAGCACGATGTTAAAAAAATCGCATGACAGCGCATCACCTTGTCTAAGACCTTTTTTTAACATCGAAAGGTTCTGTTAAGTTGTTTCCAACCTTTATGGAGCAGCGTGAATTCTCGATGGTCATCCTGCACAAACGGATACCAAAACTAGACATGGCTCATTTCTGTAGATGCTGCCTTAAAATCGTTAAAAAGATGGTGGGTGTCGATTTAGTGTTCTTGGGTTTTTTCCAGGATCTGCCGCAATGTGAATATTTGATAAACTGTGGACTTTCCTAGTCTAAAACCACACTGATAAGGACCTATCAGGTTGTTGACTAAGGTCTTTAGACACATATTACGCAAAGAAGATTTTATAGGCGATGTAAAGTACTCTGATTCCTCTATAGTTGGTTCAGTTTAGAGGGTCTCCTTTTTTCAGTATCGGGCAAACAAGACTGAGGTTCCATTCATCGGGCATGCTTTCTTCCGACCATATCTTACAGATAAGTTGGTGCATGCTCCAAACCAACTTATCTCCAGCTGCTTTAAAAAGCTCGACATTCAAGCCATCCGCTCCAGTGGCTTTATTAGACTTCAGCTTAGATATGACAATCTTTACTTCGTCTAAGTCGGGATTGTTTGTCAGTGCAGATGTGATTGCAGATGTATCCACGTTGTTAAAGGCACCTTCGATGTCAAGCAAAGCAACCATAGTGAACTCTTTATGATGGAGGGAATATTCGATGTGCGTACTGTGTAACGCTGTTTCCACCGATTTACCTTTACAGTAGGCATATTGAGACGAAGACAGAAGTCTTGTATCGATACGTGCCTTTAAATGGATATCAACCAATCTTTCCAGGGTCTTAAGAAGGAATGATGATAGACTTATAGGTCTTAGATCTTTTGGATTGACTTGGGAGCATTTACCTGCTTTAGGTATAAAAACAACTTTAACTTCTCTCCATGCCGAGAGAACATGGACCAGTTAAAGACAGCTGGTAAAAATTTCCTCAAGGATTGGTGCAATTATATCAGAAGCCTTTTGTAATTCCGCTGGTATTATTCCATCTGGTCCTGCAGCTTTAAATGGTTTGAAGCTGTTGAGAGCCCATTGTAGCTTATCCTTTGTGATCAGACCTTGAACTTGAACTTGAACGTATAAAACTGTTGCAAGTTTCGGTAAGAGAACTACCAGGAAAGTGAGTGTCCAATCGTAAGTTCAGCGATTCATTACTTGAATTTGTCCAGGAGCCGTCTGTATTTTTCAAGCAGCTTGGCATATCTGGATTAGTTGAAAGAATTTTCCGTAACCTAGAAGCTTCAGAAGTTTCTTCTAGCTCTGAGGCCCACCATTGTGGTTTCCTCTTTCCTCTTATGTGTATAAGTAGACAAGCAATTTTTAGCGATCCTTTCATAGCTGAGGTAAGGTCATTGACTTTTTTGTCAAGTTTATTAGCGTAAGAGGAAGGACTCGATAGTCCAGGTTCTAGTAAACTAAGTAATGAGTTCCTTTATGAGTCCCAGTTAGTTTTACGATAGTTTCAAAAATTAAATGGACTCGGGTTATCATCCACATTTATATTGAATTGGAAATATCTAGTATTGCTCCCAATAATTAGGCGGATCCTTTGCCTTTCCGCTTCAGCGACGACTTTCTCCAGGATTTTTCCAGGGAGAGGGCCAAGGTGGTCATGGCCAAGATAGATATATGTAATTACTACTCGTAATAGAATTTTTACATTTACAATTACAAGTAATTGAAATATATAAAGGGTGATATTTTTGAGGTTAGGATTTTCATGCATTAGTATTTGACAGATCACTCGGGATTTCAGACATGGTGTCAAAGAGAGAGATGCTGAGTATACTAACGAGCAACGCTTGCAAATCATTGAATTTTATTACCAAAATCAGTGTTCGGTTCGAAATGTGTCTACATAATCGACAAAGTGAGCAAACAATTAATGTGATTGTGACCAAGTTTCGCACTCAGTTTACTTTATTGGACATTAAACCAACCACACAAAAGCGTACAGAAGAGAATATTGCGTCTGTTTCTGAGAGTGTTGCTGAAGACCGTGAAATGTCGATTCGTCGCTGTTCGCAGCAATTGGGTTTGTGTTATTCGACCACATGGAAGATTTTACGCAAAGATCTTGGTGTAAAACCGTATAAAATACAGCTCGTGCAAGAACTGAAGCCGAACGATCTGCCACAACGTCGAATTTTCAGTGAATGGGCCCTAGAAAAGTTGGCAGAAAATCCGCTTTTTTATCGACAAATTTTGTTCAGTGATGAGGCTCATTTCTGGTTGAATGGCTACGTAAATAAGCAAAATTGCTGCATTTGGAGTGAAGAGCAACCAGAAGCTGTTCAAGAACTGCCCATGCATCCCGAAAAATGCACTGTTTGGTGTGGTTTGTACGCTGGTGGAATCATTGGACCGTATTTTTTCAAAGATGCTGTTGGACGCAACGTTACGGTGAATGGCGATCGCTATCGTTCAATGCTAACAAACTTTTTGTTGCCAAAAATGGAAGAACTGAACTTGGTTGACATGTGGTTTCAACAAGATGGCGCTACATGCCACACAGCTCGCGATTCTATGGCCATTTTGAGGGAAAACTTCGGAGAACAATTCATCTGAAGGAATGGACCGGTAAGTTGGCCACCAAGATCATGCGATTTGACGCCTTTAGACTATTTTTTTTTGGGGCTACGTCAAGTCTAAAGTCTACACAAATAAGCCATCAACTATTCCAGCTTTGGAAGACAACATTTCCGAAGAAATTCAGGCTATTCCGGCCGAAATGCTCGAAAAAGTTACCCAAAATTGGACTTTCCGAATGGACCACCTAAGATGCAGCCGCGGTCAACATTTAAATGTAATTATCTTCAAGAAGTAAATGTCATGGACCAATCTAACGTTACAAATAAAGAATCGATGAGATTTTGCAAATTTTATGCGTTTTTTTTTTTTTTAAAGTTCTCAAGCTCTTAAAAAATCACCGTTTATTTCTCAATTACAAATAATTGTAGTTGGAATGAAAGTTGAAATTAAATACAAAAAGTAATCATCATTTCCCAACTTTGGATAGTAATAAGTTATTGAAAGCACTGTTGGCAACACTGTGCGAGACAGGTTTATGTAGTTAGTAATTAACTTATACGAAAACCCATTTTTCTTGGAAGAAAATCTGATTTGAAAATTGGGTTTGAAAGAGAGATAACATTTTCCATTTTAGCGTAAAATTATTCCAAACCAATATCCACTTCCTTTAGCTCCTTTAGGCTAGTTTTTTGAAAACTTTTCATCAGGATTCCTAACAAAAAAAATCAAATGACGAAACCGAAACAAGCCACAGAAAGAAATAGAGAGAACTTAATTAATTTTGTGGAACGCAGGAGTAACCCAAAAATTAATCGAAACAATGAAAAGAATGATAACAGAAGAGGCACAAAAAAAAAAAAAAAAAAACGTGCGACCTAGTTGCGTCGGTGTGTCTTTTTGGTTGTGTCGTTCGCATTTACATTCAACTGTCAATAAAAAAATTCACAGAGCCATTCAATTAAAAGTCCCCCAAGCTTTGCTGTCGTCCTTTTTGCTTTTTCTTTTTGGGACAAACCGGTAAGCTCTTTGAATTCGTCCTCATTGCATAGTTGAAAATACAACAAAAAAAAGAAGACAAATCCTTTCAATTCATGGCAATATGCGGGAAATGGGATACGCTCCTTTTTCGATGCTTCGAGGAGTTTTCTATTTTATAAAAAAAGTGAGTCAATATTCTGAATATACGAATATTTAAGTTAGTAGCGGCACAAGGCACAACCCCAAAGTGACAGTGTTTATTTGTGCAGGAGTCGTCGTCGGCGTTCATCGTCGGGCGGTTTTTTCTTCTTTGAGATTTTTATTCATATCCTCTTCCTTATTTCCTTTTTTCAAACTTTACTTGTATTAGGGTTTGGGCCTACAGGCGAGGTGTTACGATGTCGGTTGTCGTTGTTTTCTTTTTGCCGTGGAATATTTTATGAAACAAATCACCGACATTAAAAGAGAGCGTGTGCCATCTTTTATAAAACATTTTACCGGCTTTAGATTGGGAATGAAGATAAAAATTGGGGGTGCGATAGTTGGCAGTTTGTCGAAAAGATGTTAAGGGAGTGGTAGTTGATGGAAGCAATCCGCCTTCTTCTTCATCTTCTTCTCCTTCTTTCTCCAGAACCCATGTTGAATAAATTTATAATGATGTAGAATTTGCCTTAATTTTGTTTTCTCTTTATATTCGTGAGTATAAGTTCTCTATGTTATCTTCATGTCTGTTTTCCAGAAGACCAGAATTTAGACGAGGATGTTGATGTGAGGCACAGTTCAGTACAAATATATGTATGTAGGGATGGATTCTTGGTGATGTTTTGGAGCTGAAGACATGGGGGTGGTTGTGTTATTTGATGTTATAATGTTGCTTTCTTATTGCTTCAAGCAATTTTCTATCTCATCTATGCCACCATCTTTCTAAACTGTTGCTTTACATATTAATTGGATATTTAATGAAAAGCTTCTCGGTTCTCTCGGTAGGTTGAGTTTGAAAATATATTAACTAAATTCAAATATATGTACATAGCTTAGATATAGGGCAACAGACAAGGCCGTAGCATGTTTAGATTTAAGACACAAAAGAACCTATAAAGTGTAGTCCGTTAAGTCGTTTCTTCCGAAATCATATGATATTTTGACACTATCGGCTTTCCGCTGAAGATTTTTGCAGAAAGTCAGTATGCTACGTACATCCAATAAATTGAGTATCTTGAGACTTAAAAACGTAAGGAAATATTGAAAACTTATAAAGGGTGTTTTGTGTAAAGCTCAAACAGGGCATATGTTAAAAAAGTTTTCTACAAAAATTTGTGAATCAACAACACTGAATTGCTAAATATTTTTTTGGAAAATGAGGCTAGTGAAAATGTTTTAACCTAAGGGAGGCATAACAGATTTTTCAACAATTTTGTTATTACTGAAACTGATGACATGGAATTGTACTACCCTTTGGAGCTTCATACCACACAACATATGGCACATCCGATATTTGAGCATCAAATTCTCAAATCATTTTAAAATTTGTAATACCTTGGACGTTTTTTGCGGGAATTTTTAAGGACTGATGTTATCAACAATCAGATAACGATCAAAGGACTGAACGCAAATAAAGGGTGATTTTTTAGCTATTATTTTTTTGACAATACTGGTTTAAACAGCTGACGCGCGTTTCGCGTTTTTTTTCACTATCAAACATCTTCAGTTTGGTCAATAAAGAAAGTTCATCACACGCTTCTTCCATTTTATGGTCAGCTTAATCTACCCAATGAAGCGACTATTCGGACTATTGTGACTAAATTTCGCAACAAATTTACATTGTCTGACATTAAACTACCAACAGCTTACGTAGAGTGCGAATTGAAGAAAATATCGCAGCTGTATCGGCCAGTGTCAATAATAAGTCATGACCATCAATTATCGATTGGTCACCGTTAGCAGCAATTTGGCCTATGTTACTCAACAACGCGGAAGATTTTGCTGAAGGATTTAGGTGTGATGCCTTTCAAAATACAGCTGGTGCAAATTGAAGCCGAATGACCTACTGAAACGTTAGATAAACGATTAGAAAAGAGGTGAATGGGCTCTTGGAAAGTTGGCCGAAGATCTACTTTTTTACCGAAAAATTGTGTTCAGCTCAATGGGTACGTAAAAAATCAGAACTGTCGGCTTTGGAGTGAATATCATCCAGAAGCATTGCAAGAGCTATCAATGCATCCAGAAAAAGTCAAAGTTTGATGCGGTTTATGTCCTGGTGGCATAATTTGACCGTAGTTCTTCAAAGATAATGCGAATCGCAACATAACTGTGAATAGTGACGCTAACGTGAGATGATATCCAACTTTTTTTTGCAAGAACTTGACTTACATCACAAGTGGTTTCAACAAAACGGTACCACATGACAAACAGAACGCGCAACAATGGACTTATTGAGAGGCAAGTTCGGTTAACATTTTACTTCACGTTCGGGACCGGTCAGTTGGCCGCCTACATCGTGCGATTTAACGCCTTTGGACTATTTTTGTTGGGGCTATGTTAAAGTTCATGTCTATACAGACAAGCCCGCTTCAACATTAAAGCATTTATTTGTGAAATACGTGCCAAAATGTTGGAAACAGTTTGGTAAAATTAGACTAAGCGGATTGAATATTTGAGGCCAACATTAGCATGAAATAGTCTTCAAACATTAAATTATATGGACCGTACTATCTACTCAAATGAAGCTTTCACGCTTTTTTTTAAATTGTATGTGTTTCTTTTAAACTTTACCATAGCTTATACAAAATCACCTTATATAACAAATATATAACCTGAGATACCGCCCAACAAGGTTTTGAAATATAAGCTAAAAAAGAGGTTGGGATGCAACCTACACTGATAACTTCCCATCCCGTCTGTCGATTTGTCTTGCTTTACCAAATTTGCATACTTGCGTACTATTTTTTTGTGGATTTTATTTTTTTATGAAAAAACGGATTGTTGGATTTTTATATAAAAATTACTGAATATCGAAAACAATATTTTCTATGAGATAAGTTTGAAGCCAATATCTACAATTTTTGAGAAGATATTTGAGTCGAAAATCAATTTTTACAAACTTTTGTTCAATTTTTTTTAGGTTTTTAATTTTTGTACAAAAACTGTGAATTCGATTTTTTTCAAAGTTTTAGTGAATGTAAAAAAACTGTCAATTCGATTTTTCTAAACATTTTTCAGAATGTTGAAAACATTATTTCTTATAAGATAAAATATGTTTGAAGCCTAAATTTCAAGTTTTTTTTTTTAGATTTTTATGTTTTATAAAAAAAACTGTCAGTTAGAATTTTCTCCAAATTTTATCAGATGTCAAAACCATTATTCTTCGTTGCACAAAATTGTTTTGGAGATGAAATTATATTTTAGTAGAAAAATTTTGGAGATGACAAATTTTATTTTCAATTTTTTTGATTTATAAAATAAACCGTTAAATGGATTTTTGTCAATAAATATACTTCTTTGATATCACGTTCCAATATATAATATAAAATTTAATTCAAGTCTCTAGCGTTTTTGGTTCGTAAGATATTTACGGTTAACCAAAATGTTCACCTTTTTTCAAACTGCTATGGTAAAAAGGCTACCCACGCAATTTTCTTGAGAGACCTTTCTGCATCTTTCCGCCTTATTATCTGTATAACAACATTTATTTGAAATCGATATCTCTACTGGTTTATCAGCTATGGACGACGAAATAACGTCGTGAACGTACGTACACTCGCACGCACAGACATTTTTCTAAAAATCTTTTATTTCGACTCTAGGGACCTTGAAACGTCGAGAAATGTCAAAATTTTCAATTTGACAAATCGGACCCATTACAACAACTTTCTATGGGAAGTTAAAAAACAATCCCAAAAGTAGTATAGTACCACTTCCATGCTTAACCGACTTCTGGGTGTATTGTGGCCTGAGTTTTTTTAAAGATGGCCTTCTAACGGTTTATCTACCATCATTTCTGAACAAGTTGATCTTTGTTTCGTGAGTCCCCAAAACATTTCTCCAATTTTCATCTCCAATTTTAATCCTTTTGGCCAATCCAATCAACATGGACGTAAGCAAATTTTAGGCGAGATGCAATGTTTTTCTAAGATAGAAAAGAGACTCTGCTTGTGATCCTTCCATGCTAATTTCCTTCAACAAGCCGAAATGGTCTATCTAAGATATTAAACTGTAGTTTAGCCCTTATTTCTTAGGAAGATTTGAATGGATCATTTTAAAAAGCCCGAATGACTTTGCGATCTTCTCTTGTGGGTGGATTTCTTTGTTGGCCAAACCAATTTCTATCCACAGGTGGCTTAATTGAGTTTGCAATCAACTTGACAGTATATCTTCAGCGATTTCTCGTAAGGATTTACATTCTTTACGTAAAGCCAAAATAGCAGCTTTCTTTCCGGGGGTACAATATTTTCCACTTTTTTGTTCCCTCTAATGTTGTTGTTTTTATTTAACTTTACTTGAAGAAAATGCAACTGTGTCTATTTTAATGTCCATATCGTATACCAAATCCCTTTAAGAAGTTGATATTTGAAAAACTTAGATATTTGGTTACAGGATGTAACCAATTACAGACCCATTTGTAAAATTTCTTGTATTCCAAAAGAATTTGAAAAGTTAGTTTGCAACAGGTTAACTGTGTTATTTCAGACCCATATTTGTGTTTCTCAACATGGGTTTGTAGCAAGGAAATCAACCGCGACAAACTTAGCATTAATTAGCAATAACATTATTACAAATATGGAAAAAGGTTTGCAAACAGATGTTATTTTTGCAAAGGCATTTGACAAAGTTAACCATCAAATCTAAATAAACAAACTAACTTCTCTAGGTATTCACTTCTTCCTTACTAAAGTGGCTTGAATCATATTAAGCTGGTAGAATTCAAATAGTAAAAGTTGAAAGCTTGCTTTGGAAATATATCTCCTTCCCATCTGGTGTTCCACAAGGAAGCCATTTGGGTCCATTATTATTGTTGTTGTTTGTAAATGATATAGGTACCTGAAAATTTTCATAATTCAAACTGCCTTCTTTTCGCGGATAATCTCAAACTTTAGCGTAAGATTTCTTGTCGAGCCGACTGTGTTCTTCTTTTGGAAGATCAGTTAAGAGTTAAGGCTCGATAATTGGTTCAAGCTAAATCCCCTACTGTTAAATGCTTCTAAATGTCACGTCTTGTCGTGTTTCCGAAGTTCAAATCCCATAGTGTTTGATTATACTATCACCCATTTAAATTTAGAGCGTGTAGCAAGAAAGAAGGATCTAGGTGTAACCGTAGATACAAAATAATCCTTCTTGATTATGATTATATTATAAACAGAGCAAATCAAATGCTTGGTTTCTTAAATTATAAATAAAAAATGTAATTTATAATAATATTTATTTATTTATATAAGTATATTTCCACCAACAATTATATTATATTTTGTTTTAAAAAAAACTAAGCTAAAATTAACTAAACATTTCCCCATTTTCTTTGCGGTAAGATTAACAACGGGTAATTTTTCTATTTTACAAATTTCATTTTTAATAATCTCGAAAAAGATCGATTTTTCAAAACCATTTGATAGAGATAGTTATTTTATTTTAACTGACGAAGTTCTTCAAAAACCAGTTTTGGTTTTATATGGCGTGCCTTAAGGTAGCCACCTGGGGCCCCTACTTTTTCAAATTTGTATAAATGACTTACTTAGTATTTTACTTCAAGTTTTGTCTATTAAAAACTGCTATCTCTAACAAGACTTTATTTCGAAATTATTCCAGTGATGATTCCAGGGTTTTTTTTTTGTCACAACTTTTCTGAAATCACTAAATAGATAACCAAGTTCTGGAAAGAGTTAGAGAAAGGAAAGATCTTGGTGTAATTTTTGACCCTAATCTTAACTTTGTTAAGAACATTGAATTTAGTGTAGCCAAAGTAAAATCCATGCTCGGTTTTAACAAACATAATAATACCTTAGACTTCAAAGACCCTTTTGGTCCCAAATCACTTTCTACTTCATATGTATGACCAAATTTGGAATACTGCTGTGTAATCTGGACGACTTTTTATAGCAGACATTTGCAGGAACCTTGTGTTTAATAATTAATATATTCCAGTGTTTTTCAATGTTAGGATCATGAGCCCCTAGGTTGAGAAAATACTGCAGTTAAAAAAGGTTTATTAAGAAAAATGATAGTTAAAGGAAATATTCATTTGTGTCAAATACACAAAAAATAAAAATAATCTGTGAGATTTAATCCAACTTAAACATTTGTATCAAATTAACAAAAAATTATTCTTAATGCGAGGGTTGCGCTTGTTTTTCAGAAATCAATTTTTCTCAACGTGGACCCGTTTTTGCTACATTGAGAATTTAAATTTAAACTTTGGCCATTGATGCAAATGTCAACTCGCACAAGTACGAGGTTGCAAATAGAATCAAACACTTCAAAACCTCCTTTGTTAATCTAGGATATTCTAATTTCCTTTTTAACCAATAGGTATCCAAATTGAAAGACTTAAATTCCAATTGATGTATTCCTCCGACAGATATAGCCAGTAGACTTTCCTTGAGCTTGATTGCCAATTTTGCCTTATTTACAGCTGCATGTAAAAACGTGTTAAAGATCCACCTTCCATTGAGAAGACACATTTCTTTTTCAACTTTTTTAACACAATTTTTATACCAGGTATAAGTACCTTGATATTAATCTTACATCCGACTTCTTCAACAAAAGATTGTGTCGAGGAAAATGAATCTAAGCGGTTTTGACTAAGAGACGATAACCAAAATTCAATTTTGTTTTTGAAGTCATGGATTCTGTCTTTAGCAGATGATGATATTTTCATCCCACCTTTGAAGACTTTTGTTCAAGATATACAAGCAAAAATTTCGAGATGTCAAAGTTAAAATGTATGAAAGAAAAGATCCAAAGAAACAAAATTCTAGTTATCAAAGTTCGACGGTACGGAAAAAAGCAATGGATTGAGGGGTCGCGAAATATTTCTCCTTGCTAAAGGTTCCGTTTCATGTTAAAGGTTGAAAAACACTGATGTATTCTATTGAATCAAGAAAAAGAACTTGTTATTGGATCAATCTTCGACACAATTAACCTGCAATACATTTGCTTCTTCATTTATGAGTTCAAAATCAACAAGTTTTCTGGAAAATGTTTTCCCCTTTAAAGTTTTTATAAGTTACGGCTCTGAAAACCATATATGTACGTACATAAAGTATGAAACAATTTTATACATTTCAGATGGAAAACATGTACATATTATTTGCTTTCCATCTTGTCCTGATAGAGTAGGTTGAATACTCTCAACATCATCATCATCAGATTGTACGTCAAACTCTCAGATTTTATAATATGTAGACATACGATGATGCTTGAAAACTCATAAAATAATAATAATTTATTCATTAAATTTTATCTGAAACATTCATAAAATAAATTTATTGTATGTTAATTGTTCTTACTCCATATCTCTGTATGCGAGTATTTTTGAATACATTTTTAAATGAGTTTGTTTTGGAAAGCAGAAAAATGTATAAATTGTTTGTCAGCTAAAAGGATTTTCTAAGAATTTAAACAGGTGGATTACATAAATTATTATTATTGATTTATTACATAATTCAAAATTGTATATTGCATGACGTATGATATGAATTAAGAACTTCCTAAATAATTTGTATAGAGGCGTGTTGTAATTTGAAGGAATTAAATTATAATTCTACAATAGATTTAATATTGATTGATGTGTAGTATGGTTGGTAATCCAAAATACATGATGGTGTACATATCTGTGATAAAATTATAATTACTACGAAAAGCAATTAATCGGGTCTAGATATTAGTGAGGTTTAATATGCATGAGGATATTACGTAATACATATGTATGTTTGTTTATCATACTCTTGCCTTTAACTTAAAGGCAGAGCATTTAAGTTATTTCATAAAATAAAGATGAATTTTGAAAAGTTTGAAATTCTGCTGTAAACAAGCAAACAAAGAGGCAATTTTAAGTCAAAAGGCTTCAATACCCGATCGGATTGGGCTCTGTTAGAGAGTTTGATCATGATTGTAAGGACATGTCGTGTTTCAGAAGATCTAACCTTTAACCTTTACAAAGGATCTTTTCCTACGATACTTCGTTTGAGGATTCTTAAAAAATAGAGTATACAAACAATCCACTTGGGCGTATACGCACTTTTTTTTTTTAATTAATTGTGATATCAATACAAAATGCAGGTAAATAGGATTATGTGGTTACCAACATTTTTACAAGAAAAAACTGAGATTCATATCAAATCATCATAGAGCAATCAATTTAAACTTAATATAGAAAATGTTAAAAAGACCGAGTCAAAACGTTATTAGACTTCGTTTTCGAAGCAATTATACATAATCAGCCAGTGACGAATGGAAAATTGCAAGCATTTAGTTTACAGATAACAAACGTTGCGCCCGATTTTTGATGACTCCGTAAGAAATTTCGGACTAAACAGCCATTATTTCTCAATCAATGTTGGCTCTGAGCTCTATTCCAAAATTATGTGTCTTCAGCTTTTGGGCATACAATGACTTGAGGTAGCCCAAAAGAAAATAGACTACAGAAATCGCAGTCAGTTAATCCACTGGATCATTTATTGAGATAAGAAGCTTATCAAATTTTCTCTTCAAAAAGAGGCTGGGATGAAACATACACTGATAATTTTCTGCCCTGTCTGTCGATTTGTCTTGCCTAAAAGGTTGTAGGTTTTCGAGTTTTGTTAGTACAAGGTTGTCAGTTGAATTATTCTTAAAAATTTAAATATTAACAACAATATTTTGCATACAATGAAATAGATTGATTCAAAATCAATTTTCGTAAATTAGATTTTATGTTGAAAAAAAATATTTCTTATGAGACAAAATTAGTATGAAGCCATAATCCCAAATTTTTGAAAAGATATTTAAATCGAAAATCAATTTTTACTAACTTTTTCGTTTAATTTTTGAGAGTTCTTTCTATTATTAGCTGTATAACAAAATAAATTTCAAGTCTTTTCTCTAAAAATCTTTCACTTCGAAACTATTGACCTTGAAACTTCGAGAAAAAGTGCCTGTGGGACTTGTGGCTCCATTCTGTTGAAACCTCATGTACTTCAAGTCCAAGTCCTACGCTTTCTAATCACAGTGACGTTACGTTCATTATTGTCGACAAAAAATTTGTCAAAAAAAGGCCAAACAGTTATGTTTTGTAAATGAAGTGGTATACGTAAAGCAAATTTTGACTTTCAACCGACTTTAAAGGTGGGTGTCCATTTGAGAGTAAACATGCTGAGAGTCGCTCTCATGCTGCTCCCGAGAGCGATCTCGCAAGTGGACATAGTCTGGAGAGTAGCTCGCGGAGAGTTGACAAACTGTTCTCAACATTCGATCTTTTTGAAAGTCACTTGCAAGTGGACACAATATGTGTTTACCACTATCCGAGATAAGCTCGCGATTTGTCAAATTGAAAATTTTGACATTTCTCAACGTTTCAAGATTTCTAGAGTTGAAATAAAAGATTTTTAGAAAGATGTCTGTGCGTCCGTACGTACGCGACGTTTTTTTCGTCGTCCATAGCTCAAGAACCAAATGAGATATCGACTTCAAATAAATTTGGTTATACAGATAATAATGGAGAAAGGGCTCTAAAAAATGATTTTATCTCTTAAACAATTTTGTGCAACGAAAAATAACGTTATTAAGATATTTTTTTTAACAAATTTTGAGTGAAATCGAATTGACAGTTTTGTTTATAAAAAATAAAAACTTAAAAAAACATTACTCAAATTTGTTACAAATTGAATTTTGACTCAAATGACTTTTCAAAATTTTGAGATTATGGCTTCCAACTTATTTTATCTTATAAGAAATATTGTTTTCAACATTCAGTAAAATTTTGAGAAAAATCTATTTGACAGTGTTTTTTATAAAAAAAAAATAAAAACCTAAAAAAAAACAGTACTAAAACTTGGTAAAAATGTGCTTTCGACTAAAATAGCTTTTTAAAAATTAAAAGTATTGTTTTCAAACTTTTTTTTATTTCACAGAAAATATTGTCTTCGATATTCTTAAGTTTTTTTTTATAAAAATATTTATTTTCATAAAAAATAGTACGCAAATTTGGTAAAAATTGATGTTCGGTTCTCGATATTTGGTGCACAATAGAAGATATTGACTTTAAATTAGATTCATTCATCCAATTTGTATTTATTTATTTAAGAAATAAAATCAAATGGTACTAAAATTGGTAAAAATTGTTTTTCGACTAAAAATCTAGTCTACAAAAATAGATTTTGAAGTCAAACTATTTCATCAAATGTTGTTGGTAATTTTTAAATCCTTTAGAATAATTCAATTGACAACCTATTTAATGAAACACTAAAACCTACAGACCTTTTAAGCAAGGCACATCGACCGACGGGATGGGAAGTTATCAGTGTGGATAGAATACATGGCCAACCAATAATATGCCAGCACAATAAATCTATCAAGTGGACACGATTATGGGAGTACTCTCAGCAAGAAAACTCTCAATATTCTAGCAGAGTGCTCGCTATAGCAAAACTTCTAAAATTTGGCTCTCAAATGGACAGTCTCCCGAGAGTTGCTCTCGAGATTTAACTAGCAGAAGTACTCTCAATTGGTCACGCAACTTGAGGCATATTTTAAACTTCGTCATTTTGAGATGAAATTCATCATCTTAAAATATTTTCTGCAGATACCATCAAAAAACGCACGTCGCTTAAAATTGCGGTCACAGACCCCGAATTTCGAAAGCAAAGATTTATAACTTGCAGACGTTGCTCGTTCGTGTACCTTACCAATATGAAAATGTTGGGTTTACTGAATAAATTTGAAATAAAATGCACGACTGAGTCACACAAACTTGCTCCTGTATGCAAAGAGTCTGTTAAAAAAGTACCTTTATAAGATTTAAAAATATATCAGTTAAACGCCATTTGATTTGTCAAAAAAATCTCGAAATTTATCCCAAGACACAACTCATCCTAGAATATTTCATCCCGGAAATGAAAAATACTTGTAAGCATACTTAACGAAAACAATGGTTTGTCTATTCAACAAGTTATTCAAAGCTTTTTTCTTTATATAGCTTCATTTTAATTTCATATAAGAAGAACCAGGATGGAAAATAAATTATCTGAAGATAAGAAAGAGCCAGGTGTCTAATGTGTATACAAACGTTGAACAAGTGATTCTAATAGAAAATACATATACTCTTTCTAGCCCGTTTTTTAAGCTTGTACTAAGTATTTATTCTTTTATATAGGCGAAGGTAAGTAACATATGTGTGAAACAACCTTTTTCGTAAAGAATAATATTTTAAAAACATGTATACAAAGGTACCAAGATAATACTTCTTGATAGACACTTTAAAATAGATTCAGTTCAGTTCATAAATGAGTTCAATATAAAATCTTGTTCAAAAAAAAATTATTGAAATCAGTTCATAAGTTTTCTATGAGCGATACCTTTCTTGGCCAATACAAAAATATGTTTTTCTTATTAAAAGAAGCTTAGTTAAAAAATACAATTTTAGAGAAAATTAAAAAAAATCAATCGGTTTGTTTTTGAGAAAATTCTAATTTTCGTTTTTTGACTAAAAAAATTGTATCGAGGCCACTGTTAGTTTTGATCTTAAAAAAAATGAAAAAAAAACGCCTAACGCGAATCTGCTCAAAACTGAATCGACCCAATGGTTTAGGCTGTAGGAGCATGGACAGACAGACAAAACTGACCGGACGGAATCGCGGGACAAACTTTTTTCAACTTCTCTACGATCGTAATATCAAGTTTGATTAAAATCTTGAATTCGAAATTTTGCACGAATGCAAAACTTGCCATATAGTTCCTATATGTCGCAAGTAAAAAAAACAGTAAGATGACTAGTGAAAGGTTGTTCACAAAATAAATTCAAAGTTGACCCTATTGGCAAAAACGATATAATTAAACTGTTTAAAGAAAAAACTCTTAAAGCAATTTAAAGAACAAAATCTATTTTCTTTAAATAACTTACAAAGAAAAAGTTCTATTAGCTCAAATTAAATTTTGGTGTAAGCACTTAAACGTAATTAAGGGTTATCTTAACAAGAAAAAAACTATATTCAGCTATGTTTCCAAAATTGAAAAAATTCGTTTTCAGGGTTCTATCATTCGATCGATTTCAGAACTTCGAAAACTTTTCAAAATCACTTAAAGTTTAATAAAAACATTGTTATAAATTCTTGAGTACATGATAGCTATTGGCGATTAGGAGTTTGCAAAGTCTAGTTACTGAATAAGTCTTGAATGTATTTGAAAGAACGTTGATTTATTCGAGATGTTATAGAGAAGACGTTTATTGTATTATAACCTCTCTCGAAGTTCTATGCCGCCAACACAATGTATCGAAAACCAGTGGTAACATTGCCAAAATGCAATCAGAGAAGTTACCTCTGACGTGCTGCGTTTCAAGCAGCCACCAACAAGGAACCTCTGGTTTGATGAGGAATGTCGGCAGGCAAATGCAGCAGCACGACGAACTGAATTCCGCTGTCAGGCAGGATGATCCATTCAACATAGACAACGAAAGCCATAAATCCCATCCTCCCGACTTAGACGAAGTAAAGATTGCCATATCTAAGCTGACGTCTAATAAAGCCGTTGACTGAAGCAAATGGTTTGAAGGCCGAGCTCTTTAAAGCAGCTGGAGATAAGTTGGTTAGAAGAATGTACCAACTTATCTGTAACCTCAGTATTGTTTGCCTTATACTGAAAAAAATACCCTTAATAGCGCCTACAAAATCTTCTCTACCGTAATATGTGAACATCTAAAGAACATCGTCAACAACCTGATAGGTCCTTATTAGTTAAGTTATAGACCAGGAAAGTCAAGAACATAAAATAGACACCAACTACCTTTTCATCGATTTTAAGGCCGCATATGACAACATCTACATGGACTAGTTGTATATAGTTTTGGCATCCCTGCCGAACTCTCCCTTTGTGCAGGATGGCCATCTAGAATTCACGCTGTTCCATAAAGGTTCTAAACAACTTTACAGAACCTTTCGATGTCAAAAAAGGTTTTAGACAAGGTGATGCCCTGTCATGCGATTTTTTTAACATCTTACTTGAAAGAATATTGCAGAGCTCTAACTATCTTTCAAAAGTCTGTCTAATTACTAGCATATGATAATGACATTGACGTAATCGGAAGAACTCAGCGTGATGTCAATGGGGCTTTCGTAAGTATTGAGTCAGAGGCGGAAAAAATGGGTTTAACGGTTAATGAGGATAAAACAAAGACATACTATCGTCAAAAAAGGACTAACAACACCAACCTTTCTGTCAAAACGTCACCATTGACAGACGTAACTTTACTTTACTTCGTCTATCTAGGCTCCGCTGTAAACGCAGAAAACAACAGCAGAGCAACGACTAAAATGGCTGGGTCACGTAGAGCGCATGGAAACCAATAGTCCGGCCCGAACAAACTTCGAATCCACAGCCACAGGACAGCGCAGTAGAGGAAGACCGCGGTTCAGGTGGCGCTCACAAGTGGATGGTTACCTCACCCAACTTGGAGCGCGAAACTGGAGACTGGAGACTGTGACCAAGCTAGATGGAGAAGTTTGTTGGGTGAGGCTCTAGATCACACAGGATTGTATTGCCACCTTAAGTAAGTAAGTAAGAATATGTTCCGAACAAATTACTTGAAAATCGCCAAAATCCAAATGCAGAACAAGAAATTACTATTCGTTTTTAGTTCAAAAAAAAAACTAAGTAAAAATTTCATTTTGATTGAAAGTGAAATGAAAAACCTAAATAATGAAATAATTTAAAAAACTTAGACTTGGAGCCGCATAAATTTCCATTTCGCCTGAAATTTTTGACGATCAACAAATCGTACTAATTTAAAGAAAGTGACGCAATAATAAAATAAAGCGAAACAATTAAATCAAAACTCTTTTGAGTTTAATGTTCGCTTCTTCTAAAGTTGCTTTTCAACTAAGGTAAATGATCGACTCACAGGCAATACACAGGAACACTATGACCGCACTGTGACGATATCGTTCGATTTTGACATACAAATCAGATTGGAGTCTAATTTTCCCCTACTTCTCTAAATCGTTTTTTCAATCTTGATAACTTTATCTCAATCGCGTACTACCACGCATCTTCGACTTTTAAAGTTATGGTAGGGTTTCTAGAAATAAAGACTGTAATCACTCATAAAGTTCCTCCCACCATTGTTTGTCTTGATAAAGCCACCGTATCTTTTTTTTCCTTTAAGAAAAGTAAGCAATTTTCAAGTGACATTTTAAAAATTGTATCGTAATCAATACAATCTCTAACTCAATCGTTTAATTCTTAATATAAAACTAAAATAGAATTCCTGCTATAAAATGCACAAAGTATCTACAGTTGTGTATAATTAAAGCTTCTATATAGCATACACATTAAAATGTCCCATACACAACAATTAATAACACACTCTAATGTCCTACCTATTTATAATAATAGGTCTCACGACCTCTTCGTTCAATAAGTTCAATAAACCTCACAATGTATACTAAGTACATATGTACGTATATTATCATTTGTCCAATCAAGCCAAGTGATGGTGATAATATGTAACTACGTCCTTTTGCAATGCTTACCTTATAATTAAAATAAATTAAAAAAACACACACACACAATGACTTTCAATATTTACACAATACATAATCTTTCATTATGCAAAAGTAGTAATTAACGACACTTTGTCAGACCTAATTACAGGATGTCACTTACAACTTCCAATTAATTCACCTTTTTGGTCTAGACTTCATTATATCCGTACATCGCACTTTGTGAGTTTGTAGTGTGTTCTCTCCCAACAAAAACAACAACAACAGTTCAATTTTAATTGCAAATTTTCAAACCTCCCTACCACTTTTATGAACCACCACTCTTTAAGTTAATCCATCTAACTAACTATATACCTTAGAGGTGCCGCAAGAAGTCCAAGTCCCTCTAGAGACCATCAACTATAACAGAGATTATCTTAACACGCTACGTCTAAGTTGAACCTTCTTGCAACAACCTTTCATTATACCCCACTTATACCTTGCTATAGTACCTCTATGCTTCATAGTCAAGCCCCACACCTTGCAAAATAGTGTTTGAAAAGTTATAAGAACTAACCGACGACTACTCGACTCTGGTTCGCCTTGGCACCATCACAACACTGCTCATGTCGTCAGTCGTCATTTATACCAACTTTTCATTTTAAATAAAACAAAACAAAAAAATAGTACTCACCTTAGATTCTGTGGGCGGCCCATTAAACATTGGATTCGTAGGCGTGACAATTTCCAATTTCTGCAACGTCAATAGTTCCATCGTCAAATTCAGTCTCAGTGGTTCGGGTTTGCTTTTGCCATCGCTGACTGTCACCATCCCGGTTCGAATCTAAAAGAAAAATCAAATAAAGATACAAATGAAAAAAAAGATACAAAAAATGCAAAAATTATAGATACTGTATCTTTGTATCTGTTAGTGAGTATCTGCTCGATGTGACGTGATAGAAAACAAATGAAAATTATAAAATTGCAAAACAAATTGAAACATGTGTGGTTATAGAGAAACGTCAATCGAAACTGACAAACAGTGGGGCTTTTTGCAGAAATTCTGAAAACAATTTATAAATCTGTTCTTTTTCAGGCTTTAAATGTTTGAAGTCACGACGATTGCGATGAATTCTACAGTTTAAAATTGTTGGTTCTGAAATTAATTCGTTTTCCCAACATATTTAATCTAACCACCTTAATTGTAAGATCAGTTCCACTGTTCATAGTGGTGTTAGGATACCCCTGAGGAGTCATTGTGTCGTCTTCGTCGAGTCAGTTCAGTGGAGCAACGACCATCACCATCATAGAGTACCGAACAATGATGAGCTAATGGCATGGCACATCGTCACGTCAGGTTTAATAAGGCATCAGTTTTATAAAACAGACGCCCGCCACCCTTCTTCGTTGCCGAGCCGCTATCGCCATATTCATAATATAAAACGCAACAAAAGCTCAATAATACGCTACGGTAGGCGGTCGGTAATGTGGTGTAGTGTGGTGTGGTGTTGATATGTTTGTTGGGAACTGCTGAAGGAGTGTTTATCATGATTTTTAGGTCGTAGGTACACATATTGTGTGGCAGTGTTTAACATAAATATGTTTATAACCATCACAACTGTATACCCATAAGTTTAACATTATGTCGCGTGGTTGGGTTATTGCTCCACAAAGCATACGTGACTCTGCGCGACTATCTATGCCGTTCGTAGTCCATTAATTTCTTTGAAATTCATCCTCCCAACATACACAGACATATTTATATGTTTGTATGAAGTATGTTAGTAGAGTTGTAATAAAATTAGTTATAACAAAAAAATATTACACTACCCATTTCCCCGTTCCATGTAAATACTTCTTGGAGGTGCTCCCTTATGAATTTGATTGTATACTTGGGTTGTTAGAGGAGGTATAAACTGACACGTGATGTTTAATTTCATTTCATCACTTTAATTATTATCACTGATGATGTTACATAAAAGGCTTTATACACTCGATTTGAGTTTAAATTAACCAGAATTAAAAAGCGGTAACAAAACAAAAAAAACACAGACTTTTTACTCTTTGTCTTTATTGAGGTTGCGTGTGGTTACACACGAACTTAAAGGGGGTTTAACATGAGTTGTGTTTTAAACATACTTTGTATTCCTTGACTAAAATTAGATTATCCACTGAAATGGTAAAATATCTTAAGTCGGACTATGATGATTTATTTTTTCAATCATTGTGGTATTTTATAAGCTCACAGATAAGTCATATCGTTATTTAATCTTACTTATCTTATGTAAAAAAAGGTAAGATTACAAATGGTAAGATATCTTAAGTTCACATAAGACTTGTATATATTTTATAGAATCAAAACATTTTATGCAAACTATGCATTATCTTGCGAATTTGACTGTTTATACTATGCTTACTAACGATTTTCGAAAAAAATAGTGAAAAGGTAAACTTTCATAAGTTGTACTTTAGGTTTAAATTTACGCATTCGCTTTTCCAAAAATTAAAAAAAAAAATTCAACAAAACTGTAACCAAAACCATAACCGCAAAAAGAGGCTGGGATGCGACCCACACTGATAACACTTCCCATCCCTTATGTCGGATTGTCTTGGTTTGTAGGTTTCTGTGTTTTGGTAAGAAAATTTTCAGTTGAATTATTTAAAAAAATTTAAAATGTTTGGAAATGATAAAAAAGTTTGAATTCAAAATATGTTTTGGGTAATGAGATTTTTATTCTAAAAACAATTTTTAATAATTTTAGAAACATTTCTTAAAAGTTTTTATTTCTAATATAAACAAATACAAATTGAATGAATGAAATAAATTTGAATCCAATGTTTTTTGTTATTCACGAGATATCGAGAACCGAACATTAGTTTTTACCAATTTTGAGTACTATTTTTTGTAGATTTTAAAAAACTCACTTTAGATTTTTATAAAAAAATTACTGAATATTGAAAACAACATTTCTTATAATAAAGCTCAAATTTTTGAACATATATTTGAGTTGAAAATCTAGTTTTACCAACTTTTGTTGATTACGATTTTTTTTTTAAACTGTCAATTCGTTTTTTCTTAAAATGTTACTAAACAATGATAAAAATATTAAAAAAAATAATTAAATTAGTTTAAAGCCAATGTCGTTGAGTTTTGAAAAGTTATTTGAGTCAAAAACCAATAATTAATAACTTTTATTCTTTTTTTTAGGTTTTTATTTTTTATAAGAGAACTGTCAATTCGATTTTTCTCAAATTCTGAATAACAAAATTTAATGGAAGACGATATCTCTTCTGGTTCTTGAGCTTTGGAAGACCAAAAACATGTCGCGAACGAACGGATGTACAGTCGCACCCACAGACATCTTTCTTAAAATCTTTTATTTCGACTCTACGGACCTTGAACCGTGGAGAAATGTAAACATTTTTGATTCGACAAATCGGGCGCATTACGATAAATTCGGGAAGTTAAAAAGTTAAACTTTCAAAATCGAAATTTTGGTTTGAGTTTACTCAAAAAATATTGACACTTCCACTTAACGAGAAATTGAAAGAGAAGGACACAAACCCGTGTCCAAGAACATAACCACCAAAGTGGTTGAGTAACGAACCTGAGGTCCATCTTGTGCCGACTTTGAAAAGATATTGAAAATACAAGCAATTCTTTTTAAAATGTCCGATTTAGCTGTCTGCGCCATTCTTTTTTCATTGTAGACAACACATGATTTTTTAAAAGGTTGATTTACTGCAACCAATCTTAGTAATTTTTTGTTTAAGACTCAAACCAAATTAGAGAAAGGAAATAAAGTGGAAGTTATTACCACATACTTAAGTAAGGCCTTTGATAAAATCAGGCACCAAATTATTTATTAACTTCCCATAGGAAGTTATTGTAATTGGTCTGATCAAATTAAAAATGTTGACATTTCTCGACGTTCCAAGGTCCCTAGAGTCGAAATAAAAGATTTTTAGAAAGATGTCTGTGCGTGCGTGTGTGCGTACGTTCGTACGTCCGTATGTATGCCAAGTTTTTCTCGTTGTCCATAGCTCAAGAACCATAAGAGATATCGACTTCAAATAAATTTTGTTATACATATAAAAAGGCAAAAAGATGCAGAAAGGGCTCTGAAGAAAATTGCGTGGGTGGTTTTTTTTACCATAGCAGTTTGAAAAAAAGGTGAACATTTTGGTTAACCCTTAATATCTTACGAACCAAAAACGCTAGAGACTTCAATTAAATTTTATGTAATATAATGTAACGTGATTTATCTTATAAGAAATTTCGTTTTTAACATTCGATAAAATTTTGAAAAAAAAATCGAATTGAAAGTTTTTTTTACAAAAAATAAAACTCTAAAAAAAAACAATACTAAAACTTGGTAAAAATTTACTTTCTACTCAAATAGCTTTTCAAAAATTAAAGATATTGGATATTCAGTAATTTTTATATAAAAATCCAACAGTCCCTTTTTCATAAAAAATAAAATCTACAAAAAATAGTACTAAAATTTGGTAAAAATTGATACGAGTACATATAGAGAAACTTTTAAGCAAGACACATCGACAGACGGGATGGGAAGTTATCAGTGTGAGTCCCATCCCAGCTTCTTTTCTTAGACTGAAAGCCATTGATTTTCCTCGCCGTTTTATTTAATGGTTCACATCATACGTAGAGTATTTTCAGGTTGTTTTCATGTTCTCTTTCTTTGTTTATGGCAATTTTAGGAGTTCCTCAAGGGAACCACCTTGGTCTTTCGATATTTTTCTGAACTTTAACGACGCTATTAATTTCATTGATTTGATTGATAATTAAATTAAATTAATTAAAGTGTGTCTATTTACGCTGATGACTTGAAAATAAATAAATAAACTTGGTGGCGCATCAGTTCGTTAAGGATTAAGGCTTTCGACCACTCCATTTTGTCAGAGATAAAGGAGACCTACAGTTTTAAGCCTAATCCAAAATGCTAACTTAATAAAGCACTTCTATTGACAAGAATTACTCTTGGAGGATTTTTCAATTTATCGCAAAAGGCAGTACCCGTCAACTGCTTATTAATGGCACAGGCAGGGTTTGATTCAAAGACCTCTGGCATGACATTCTAACGCATTTCTTTGAACTCGTTGTAAGCAACCACATCTTACCTACTAAACTTACAGTATAGTTTCATAACCAATTTTAATCATATCATTCACAAAGCTGAAGTCTTCCCATAGCTTCAACAAACGTTATTGTAAAGAATTTTCTATGACCTATGACCCTAAGTTACTCTTTCCTTGAATAAGCTAGTCACGTCTAGTCTCAACATCAGAAGTCGGACTCTCTAAGAATGAACTCTATGCAAAGGTTTTCAATTTATACTCTCTGTGGTCTTCCTTGAGTTCATAATTTATTGTAACCATCTTAAGAAGATCGTTTAAAACTTATTAGTCCGCTAATATTCTCTTTCTACACCAGTTTTTAGCAGAAACCATGGACTCACCATTTCTTCTAGAAAAGATTTCCATCTATGCTAATCTACGGAACGTTTGATATCCCCTCTCTTTTCACTTTCAAGAATTATGAGATAAACAAACAACGCACATATCACCTTAGACTTCCATGTCAGTTCTTTCTCCTTAAAAAACAAACTATATTTAATTTTTAAAGCTTATACACAAGTTGAACATAAGGACCGTCCTTATCAATATCTTCCAATTATGAGCTCAAGGAAATAATTTGTTCTGACGATGGATAAACTTTTCAACAATGGTTTTTGGATTTTACAATTCTGCTGATTAACTTTGCCTTTCAGTTGGAAATGAGCCTTACCACTGAAGTTGAAGTTATGATGCAAATCCGGAACATTTTGATGCATTTAAGGCAAGCAATAAATGTTCATACCGATTAAGTACTTTTTTTTTAGCTGAACTCTTAAGACCCAAGTCTTCATGCAAAACAGGGTTTAATGTCATTTGTGGAACGTCTAATACAAAAGCTTAGGAACAAATCGAAGTACCAACACTATACAAGTTACAGCATCAAATATTCTTCGTTGTTTTATTATTTGTTCCAATCTTCCAATATCTTAAAAATGTTCACCACTTTTGTATATTGCACCATTTTCAGAAAAAAAAGTAGCTTTTACTTGTCAATTGTAAAAAGATGACTGCTTCAGAAGTAACAACTTGTATACTCTTGTTTTACAATACTTTATAAGAAATAATTGCTTAGGTAAAAACGGCATTGCTAGGAATGTTTTTATACATAGAAATCTGAAAACATTTTCTAGGTGGTCTAGATCGAGATATAATGGAGATCAAAAATTGCCGAATTTTGAACCTCCGGGACGCATATTAAGCGAGATATTCGCATTTTAAGTTTGAACATGGATTTTTGCATGCATGCATTTTACCAATCCTAAGCCATATTTTTTATTATGTATTTTCAGCTTTTGCCTCTTTGTACCTCGATAAATTTTATCAGTTAAGAGTCGGAAATTCCTTTTATCAAGAGAAAAGGTTGCATATATTATTTTTACCAACCTAACAAACAAACTTTTCTTGAATGAAATGATTCAGGAGTTAAAAGTACTTTCAGTGTTCTTATTGATTTTTTAAATGAAAGGACAATTATAAAAACAAAAATTTTGGGCGTTCCTTTTACTTTATGAAACATGGACGTGAATTGTATATTTAAAGAAAACAAAGAACTATCGAAAAAACTAAATTATGAGATGTTTATTTAATAAAATCAAAAAGTAAAATAAACATAATTAATGAAAGATTAAATAATATGAAAGAAGTAGAGAATTGAATATTATAGAACAATTATTTACAAAGTAGAACACGAACAGAGAAAAATTAACCAGTATTAGGATTGCTTAGTCTTGAAATGCTGAAACTTTGATTTGGACCACATAAAACGGATTTCTTTTTTAACAAAGTTGTTAAATGTTGGTTGGTAGTACCCGTGGCATGATGGTTAGTGCGATGGACTGTCATGCGAGGGGTCTAGGGTTCAATCCCTGCCTGTGCCACCTTAATTTAAAAAAAAAAAAAATTAATTTTCGCGGGTACTGCCTCTTGCGATTAATTGACAAATCCTTCAAGAGTAATTCTTGTCATGAAAAAGTGCTTTCTCAAAACTAGCCGTTCGGATTCGGCCTTAAATTGTAGGTCCCTTCCAGTCCTGCCAACAGTACTCGCACACAGGAATGGTTGAGAGTTGTAAGTCACTAGGCCTTGGTTCACAACGGACTGTTGCGCCACCCCATTTGATTTTTTTGTTAAATGTTGGTTGATTTGTCGTTTGTTTGTGCAACCAGAGTCAAGAGTAACAAACTAATGACGCTTTCCCAATTTAGTTTTAATTCCTCCAAACTGTCAATTACTAAGAATTTCGACTTGATCTTTTTTCCCCATTTTACTCTGATTCCTGCCTATTTTGATTTTGCATCTATAAAAACTAAGAGATAGAAATTTTGGAAAGGTCCAGCGTAATCGATGTGCACTCGTTCCCAATTTTCTTGAGGTTTATCTCAGGATGCGCTGGAGCTTTCGGTGGATAAGATCTGTTGATTACACAATTTTCGCAGTTTCTTACCAACTTCCCGATGTCCTTGTCAATACTATTCTAATATACATATCGTCGGGCATGTTGTTTTATCTTAGTGATACCCAAGTGCGTTTCCTGAAGTTCTTTCAGAATTTTTGAGCGTTAAAAATGTGGAGTAAGAATTCTATCTTTCCGAAAAATGATACCATCTTTCAGTGTAAAATCGGAATCCGTTGAATTGGCTTTCAGGTCGATGATCATTTTCCGAAGATCAGAATCGTCTTTAGCCTTTACTTTGATGATTTGAGCAGAAATTTCTTGGCTTGAAAATGGTAAAATTGTTTCATTGTATAACAGATCGACTTCTTCACTATTTGATTGATCAGCTGTGAATTTAAGGTATTGTACTGGAGCTCGAGATAAGCAATCGACATTCTGGTTTCTTTGTCGCTTGGTTTGAATTGAGTAGAATAATTGAATCTGGATAGAAATGAAGCGTTTCTGAGAATTTGGACTGAAGTCATCTGAGGCAATGCTTCATGTGGATGAAAAATTCTTGACAAGGGCTGATTGTCACAAGTAGGAAATGTCTGCCGAATAGATATTTGTAAAACTGAGTAGAACCAAAAATAATAGCAAGGGCTTTGCGGTCCATCTGGCTAAAATTTTGTTCTGATTTTGTCAGAGAACTTGAAGCGTAAGCTATGGCTTTTTCAATTCCATTTAAAGTATACCGCAGCTCACCCAGGAGAACTGGCATCAGTTGTTAGAACAACAGACAAGGTAGGATCAAAAGGCATGAAGACTCGGTAGCTGCGTAATTTGTCTTTTAGTTTGATGAACGCTTATTCGCATTTTGAAGATCAGTTCCAGTTTTGCCCTCACTGGAGAAGACAGCGCAGAGGATAAAACATAGTTTAGAAATCTGGGAAAAATCGCGAGTAATATGTAACAAGGCCAAGAAACTTTTTTACATCATCAGGATTCGAAGGAGAATGCATATCTTGTATAGCACGTACTTTTTCTGTAGATTTACTTATTTTGTTGAATTCAACTACATGTTCCGAATAATGTATCTTTTGTTGTAGGAGGTTGTATTTAGTGAGCTTGTGTTGACATGCAACAAGGTTTTGAAGACATTCGATTCGAAATAAGCTTTAACTCCTTTGAGAGTTTGACATAGTATTCGATTGAAATCTGAAGGTGTGGTCTTGATTCCAAAAGTAAGATGGTTCATGCTGTAAGTGCCTCGATGTATTGATATGGTTTTAATTTTTCTACTTGCTTCTTCGACTTCTAAATGTAGGTAAGCTTTGCATAGGATTAACTTGGAAAAATATTGAGAGTTCCGTAGGCGGTGTAGAACGTCATCAATTCTTTGAATCAGATGGCTAGCTTACACTAGTCGTTCATCAACCCCACTCTTGTAGTCCATACAGAGACGTGCTTCACCATCCGGTTTCGGTATCACTACCAGAGGAAAAGCTCAGTCACTTGTAGAAACTAACGTATTAATTCCATCTTCTTCTAGTGAATTGAGTTCTTTGTCAACTCGTTTTTGTAGAGCATAGGGCACGTTTCTTTCTCTAGTAAAAATTGGTTTGGCACCATCTTTGAGTTGAAGAGAAACTAGAACATATGGAACACAACCTATTTTTTCTTCAAATTTTCAGTAAAGCCTGAAAATGGTTTGAGAATGTCATCGATTGAGTTGTTTAGTTGAATTTAAAACACGGTTGACGAGCTTAACATATTTAAATCAATAGCCTTGCTTGAGTTTAATACTTAGACCTCTAATCCATTCTCTTCCTAGAAGAACATGATGACCATCTGGAACAATATGCAACTCACGAATCATCTCTTTTCCTCCGTAAGCAACATTAAACGAAAGCTTTCCTATTGGTATAATAATATTTCCTTGGTATGATTGAAAAGCAACTTGGAATTTGGTCAAAGGTAGGTTTAAATTCATATGACGAAAATCATTTTC
Organism: Eupeodes corollae; assembly: GCF_945859685.1. NCBI lineage: Eukaryota > Metazoa > Arthropoda > Insecta > Diptera > Syrphidae > Eupeodes > Eupeodes corollae. The sequence continues at coordinate 28,368,629 of NC_079149.1, read as the reverse complement.
GGCTAGAAGTGAGTATTTTGCACCTGAATCTATTTCAAATTTTAGAGTCTTATCGTTGAGAGTCCAGCGGTCAGCAGGTATGTGCATCACAGGAGCACTTCGCTCAACACCAATTGCAGCACTGTAAGTGCTTTCAAACCTAACACCACTTGACATCTTCTCCAAAAAGGTGGCTGCCAACTCATGTGTAAGGCTTAGAGCCACCTCTTAATGGACCAGTAACAATACAGGACATACTACTATTCTAGACAGTTTCAGATCTATCCAAGATCGCTTAGACTATACCACCCCAAAAATGGTATTCGGTAGAAGCTTCCATGTGTCCATCCCTCCAAGATCCTCCTGGGAAGAAGAGAGACCCCTGGAAGACGATGCGGTACACTTCTATACTGACCGTTCATAGACCGATCACGGAGTTAGAAGTGGTATCTTTTCAGAACAACTGAATCTCAGTCTATCCTATAGACTTCCCAATCAATATAGTGTATTACAGGCCGAAGTAATGGCGATTAAAGAAGCACTATCCTGATGGCTCAAAGAAAACGTTATATCCTGTAAGCCGCTCTTAAACCTCTCGCGTCTGCCTCCACAAACTTTCAAACAGTCCACGATTGTCGATAATCTCTGAATGAGATGATGGAACAGTTTAACATTCACCTCATTTGGGTGCCGGGCCACAGACATTGTAAAGCCGATAAGCTCGCCAAAAACGGAACACTTGTGCCTCATGACATAACATTGGAACACCACTTGCTACATGCAAATATCTTCTCAAGCAATATGCTCTAGAAACAACAAATGCTAGATGGTCACAAAGTACCACCTGCCAGGCAACCAAGCAAATATGGCCAAGTATTGACTTAAAACGGTCAAAAGGCTTGATATCACTGAGCAGACAAAGTATAAGCTCTACAATTGGAGTAATAACGGGACACTGCCTCATAGGAAGATAAGCTCTGAGGCTAGAGGTCTACACAAATGACTTCTGTAGAAGATGCATGGACGAGGAGGAAGAGGAAACGGTCCAACACCTTCTATCTACATGTCCAGCACTCTTCATTAGAAGGAATAACTTTCTCGGTAATCCCTTCTTCGATAACACCAGTGAACTGGCAACGATTGACACAAAACGTCTCTCTAACTTTATTAAAAGTACAAAATGGTTTGTTTAAATTCATTACTCTCCCATGAGTAACCTCATTAGTGGTATCACAATGGACCCTTGAGGTCTACGTGCGTCAATGACATCTGGACAGCCATTCCAACCTAAACCTAAAACTGTTCGCGTAGCCAATCATCTCTTAGACCACGAATAAATTAAGCACGTAGACAAATTTCAGACACGGACACAGATTTTTGGCATTCACAAGTCACGTTGAATTCACTTTCAGAATGTTTTTTTTTTTTGTAGCGAGGATGCAAAATCAGTGATATTTCGATTGTCCTTTTGAAAAACATTAAGAAAACAATTTTGAGAAACCACCACATTCTAGAAACGCATAGAAATTATGCTTTTTAAGCTTCGTTTGCAACATTTTTCATGTTGCAATAATTTTCAAACCGTTCTAGATAATTTGAAAATATTTTTTTTCGGCGTCACAGTTTCAAAAGATTGAATATTTGAATGACCTGAAGGTATTTGCAATTGTGCAACAAGGTCATTTATCAACTTCTGTTGATGCTGAAAAAACTTTTAAAATTTGATTTAATTGCTTGGAACCCTTTTTTTTTTCTCTCGTCGCCAAAATTTAATTTTTATTTTACTATCAAAGTATTGGGAGCTCATTAGTTTCAGGTTTCATTCATTAAGAATTAAGTCCCTACGGTGGAACTTCAATGTATTTCATTTTGCTTTGGGACTTAGTATCGAAAAATAATCATCGACGTTTGTTCATATTCAATAAGTCTTAATTTTTGGCAAGAGTTACCTCATTAGGAGTTTATTCTTTTGGGAGTTGTTTTCTATTCAACTCTTTCAACTAGAGGGCCACACGTATCACCAGTGAATGAGACTTCTTTGTTAAACTAAAAGTTAACTTCTTTTAGACAATTTGTTGCATGCATCCCATCAATCCTCGCTCAAGTTGATTCAAGTAACTTTTCTTAGAGCAAAGTCTTGTCAACCCTCCTAACTATAATCAAATTTTCTGTCACATTAACCCTCGCAACATTCACATTTTAACTTCATTTACTAAACAAATACGAACACCTTTGGTCATTTACATTATTTTTCAACTTTCATCCTGGAATATAATCAGTTTTGTAACTAGGATTCCCCTGGTGGTTTGTGGGATCGGACTTTTCATAAGGGTAGGTAAATACTTTATCATTCTCCTGCGAACATACATGATATGCATCTCATTCGGTTCTCGTGCTTATTTTATACTTTTTTTAAATAATTTTTGTGTTTTAATTTAAATTAACATTTTTAATCTATAGCTAAAGATATATATTTTACCTTGGTATATAAGGACATTTGGGAATGGACAGCGACTACGACGATGAAAACCAAAGGATATTGTCGCACTTAATTACCTTTGCATATATTATTAGCTATACACTCATATGTAGGTATACCTCTGATTTTATATATAATATATTTTAAGCAAGAGCATGTTGTTCAGCTCATAGTTAACGTCGTTGGCGTTGTTTTGCTCTGGGGATCCCTTAAGGACTCTGATATGGGGAATGTGTTGTTGGGAAATGCATTTTGGTTATGATATGATGTTTCCCACTTTTGCTAGAGGGAATAAAATTTATAGAAACAAATTGGATTAATTTCTAGGATGCTGATGTTAATGATGATGAAGATGATCATGATCAAAGGTTGATTGGATTGGACTTTACGTGTGTTATATTATGGAATGATTTTGAGGATTTAATTTTATAAAACTAAATACTATGATAGTGGTCAGTGTTGCCGAAAGTACAATGAATTAGTACCTTTCTGTATTAAAACAAATATTTAAAACTGATACTATAGTATTATACTTCTTTCGTGTGAATATTACTATCTTGGAAATAACATAAGTAAATGTAGCAAAACCTAAGAAACTTAATATACCAACTTGAAATTCGACCCAAAACTTTCAAACACTAATATTTCAAATTTTAATTTTTTTGCTTTCTTTAAAATTTGTTTTAATTTGTTTAACTATTTATTCAAAGTTTTCTTCGTAATTTCTTTTCGAAATGAAAATTTTGAAATTTTTCAACGTTTTTCCTAGACTCTAAATCTGTAGTCTTGAAAGAGCTGCCTCTGAATTTGAATTTTAGTTTAAACGTCAAACAGTACAGGTATGGATAAAAAAGTGTTTAGTTTTACATGAATTTTAAGGAGAAAAACATTGACCGAAATGAAAAATTACGTTTTTGACACTTTTACCTATTTTTAAATATAAAAAAACTGCAGTAGTCCTGTTAGAATGTCAATATGTTGAATAACTTTACGGAAATCATTTTTAAATTTAAGTATTAGCTGCATATTTTTAAAAGCTTTTCAAAACAACAAAGCTGCTTATTGGAAATTAATATGATGTGTTATTTTTTATGTGCATTAGTAAGAAGATTTTAGAGTGAATGTGATTGTAGATCCTTTTTAATTTAAGAAAAATCTTCATATAGGGTGTAAGCAAATACTATCTAGAATTTTCTCTTTAGAAATTAAAAAATTAGTCGACAGCACTGGTCGAGGCAAATAAATTAAAATTATTCCAATAAAAAATTACGAGTAGAAAAATGCAAATCAGATATATTTGAATTATTAATTGAAACATAAATTAAATTAAATTGTTGGTGATAGTTTATTATGTTTTTAAAATAAAATATAAAATGTTCAATTGGAATAAAAAATTCATGAATAATTTAATAATATAATTTTTGCTACGCTGTCGAATAGAAAAATAAATTGTTTTTAATTTCGAAATGCAATATTTTTTGTGACAAAAAGTTTTATTTAAATTTTTGTATGAAATTTTTTTCTGAGCATCTTTCAGCTTTAAAGCTATCAACTACCAACTGTTCCAGGGACTTAGCAACGCATAAAAATTTTAAAATTAAATGAAAATTGGACAATTTTAGCAACCACAAATGAGGCACTTTTGGGTCGTCTTGAAGGAACTTCTTGTTTCTTGAAATGATCCGAATTCACATCAGAAATTCTTTTTAACATCGTTGATAAGCAGCATTTTTGTATTTGGAGCTGTGAAAATCCACAAACGGTTATTAAAAAACACACTCTTTTTCCATTATCAACGTGTGACTATTTTAGGCTGTCAGTTTGGTTGGGCTCGTGCAACTGTTACAGTAAATGAATCAATGGATTATTTTGGCCGAATAAACAAGACAAAACCATCGCAATTTTTCAAGAAGGATCACTGAAGTTTTGGTCAATGGTTATAAAAAATTTAATACCTTAATATTGAATTTTGTAGTACCCGGGTTACATGGTACAACATCCATTGCAATAATATATATAAGACGTGTGAGGTCATAAGGTGGCCTTCAGGCTTTTATTAGATTTGAAGCCCTCAAGATGGTTGCTATCTTTAAATACTTAAAGATAGCATATAAGCTCGATAATCGCTGTCAACCGAAACCAGGCACTGTCTAATAGAAAAGCGCGCCACGTGCATTCTCAAATGACTTTTGCAAGAGCTGTATGGATGAGAAGAATTAGGAAACAGTTCTTCACGTCCTCTGACATGCCTAGCAATAGCTCAAGATATATCTAGAAGACTTCTTCTATAATGATTTAAATGATCTCAATTCTGTTAACATAACCAGTCTTTAACGTTTCGTAAGGGACCCAAACTGGTTTCATTGAGTTAAGAAGAAAGCCTAAAGATTCATGTGGTATCACAATGGGCCATTTAACTGACCTATAAATGTGTCCTAATTCATCACGGACAGCCGCTTGAACCTATCCTAAACTAACTAATGGTTTTTCTGTTAAAACATATTGTAAATGCTTGTTTTAATACACTCCGCTTAAATTGAATAGACACCAAAATTGTTTAGGTTATGTTGTTCATTTCTTCCTAAAATTGAGCTTTAATTTATCGTTTGATGATGCTTACCGTTTGCGTTTGATGTTGAAAAAACAAATCAGAAAGAATAGTTCAAAAAGTACCGCCAATTTTTTTCTTGCTGTCTTTTTCAAAGCATATGATATGGAAAAATGCAATTTTTTTGTGTCAAGTGAATAGACGCACGAGTTTTGAGGTGATTGGCATACTAAATCAAAAGTTAAAGTGTTCGTTTTGTTTGATTAAATTTAAAAAAAATGGGTAGATCAAAAGCTTTGAATAGTGTCGAAATAGCTTAAATTGATTTCTTCAAAGAACAAGGACTGACCGGGAGTGCTATAGCTACCAAAATTGAACGGAGTTTTAAAGTTGTCTATTCTTAACTCAGAAATTAAAGTTCGTACGGGAAAAACATGAAAGGAGGTTAGAAAACGGCAACAACAGCAGTTGATTGACGATTGATTTTGAGAATTGCTTCCAATTTGTTCGACTCTGCGTAGAAAATCAAGTAAAAATCTGGTGTTACAGCAACTGTTTCAACAGTCCGCAGAGTAATAAATAGCGCGGATCGTATAAAAAGGTTAAAACTTCAAAAAAAAAAAAAACACCACTAAACGATCAACGAAAACGTATTCGTTTAGAATTTTCTAGACTCCATATGAGTTGGAACGGAGTTGAGTGGAGCAACGTAGTTTTTTTGTGGTGAAAAATAGTTCAACTTTGATGGCACCGATGGTTTCAATATTGTTTTCATGATTTTTAGAGCGTTATGAAAGTAGAGAAGGTTGATTTATGGTATGGGGAGCAGTTACCTACTACGGGACTGTTGATCTTGACTTCCGAACGTCAAAAATGACTGCAATTACATACAAAGGAACTTTAGGAAGAAATTTTACCAAAATTTCGGATATTTTTGGCCCCTATCCACAAGGCGCGAATTGTCAAAAGTTGGAAGCAGAACCAAAATGTTGAATTGCTTCAATGGTCACCATGCTCACCCAACCTGAAACCTGAACCTTATTGAAAATGTATGAGGGTGGTTGGTACGAAAAGTGTATCAATCTGGCCGTCAGTTTGGGGACAGAGAATCCCTTATTGCAGCTATTCAATTAGCGTTTAGTGAAATTTTGCTGGACTATTTAAAGATCATATACGATTCCATGCCAGACCGTATTAATGAAGTAATAAAGAATAATAAATACTAAAAATAACCAATACAAAAAATATTAAAAGAAAAACTTGTTTCATTTCATTTAAATTAAATTCGGTTGCGCAACATTCCCTTTGAAAACTAGGGCTTAGTGACTGACAACTCTCAACCATTCCGAACGGCAAATTTGAGGATGCACTTTTCATGACAAGAATTACTCTTGGAGGTGATACATTAAAACTCAAAGTTGGGAAAAAATTAACAACACACGCTTACAATTTATAAGTCTATTCAGTTGAAGCGGAGTGTATATCCTCAAGCATTAAATAATGCTGTTGTTATCCCTATTCCAAAGAAAAATAATTCATGTAAACCATCAAACTTAATAATTTCTGCCTTTTTTCGAAAAGTTTTTGAACGTTTGATGGCTAAACATGTTCTTCATATTCTTCATTTTAATACAAACATTTCTAAATGGCGCCCTTTTTTTCGCAAAAAAAAACAAAGTTATGAATCTGCTGTAATAAGATTAACATCTAATTTCTCTGCGGCACTTGAAAGATATGAGCTTGGTACTGTGTTTCTCTTAAAGTTTCAAAAAGCTTTTTTCAAAGTTTCTTAACCCACTATGAAGCGTTTAGTTAATCAATGAATATGATCAAAGTACTTCAGTACCTCAAGGGTCGATACTTTGACCACTCCTTTTTGCAATAATCATGTTGCTTATTTTTCCTGATTTTAATCTAATAGATAAATGACAAGTTCGCATAAATGACGACTTAGCCAATATTCATAGCTGGGATAGCTCTAATAAACTTCAGCTACATCCGTCAAAAACTCATAGTATGGTATTTTAAAGACCAAAATGTTAAGTTTACTATTAAATGATGTTTTAAATGATCAGGTTATTAAATATGTTAAAGAAGTTAAAGTCCATCAAACAGGCCAGCTGTTTAGGCATTGAATGAAACTCAAATAGGTGAAGTGTCCGATCTTTCGGAATTCAATCTAAATGGGTATAACTTAGTGCTAACTTTTTTCCTCATCATGGATTAGCAATGTATATAAGAAATGATGTTGCGTACCAAATCCAGCCACAATATCGTTTGTGCTCTAACACAAACTTCAATTTCTTGTGGTTAAAATTTACGGTAAATAAGCGCATTATCCACGCATGTTTTTTATATCGAAGTCCAAATCTGGACAGAAATTCAACTTTTAACAAATTTGATGCTCTGTTTGACTCCATTCAAAGAATTGTTGCCCATTGTCCTCACACTAAAATCGTCATTCAGACGATTTCAATGTACACAATTCTTCTTGGCTTTTCTGGCCAGTCAACACCAGAAGGAAGGTATGTTGAGATCTTTGCTGAGTTAAATTAAAATAACTCGATTGTTAAAGCCAATTTGTTTGCAGCACATTTTGTTGTTAATTCGACGCTACTAGATAGTTTCATGAGTCCTCCTGTTCTTGAGAGCGTAAATGATTCTATGGGACGAATCTTCTTTTGCAGTCGAAAGAGTGCTAAAAGACCATGATATACACAAATCCGCTGGCCAGATAGTATCTCACCAATTGTTCTGAAGAGGTGTTCTTCATCGATGGCAAAACCACTGCGTAAACTTTTCCATCTTTCCTACTCTACAGGGTTCTTTCCGAGTGTATGGAAAACTTTATTTGTCCAGCCTTTCCTTAAAATGGGCGAATCCTCCTTTCCCTCAAACTATCGTCCAATTGCACTTACGTCCCTACTTTCTAAGGTCTTGGAAACGCTGATTAATTTTCAGCTTAAGAAATATCTTGAAGAACAAAAGCTTCTTAATGACTGGCAGTATAGCTTTCGTTGCAATAGGTCCACTGGTGATCTCATGGTTCATCTCACCAAACAGTGGAACAAATCTTTACATCATTTTGGAGAAAGTAAGATTATTACACTAGATATTTCAAAAGCATTTTATAGAGTTTCGATCTTATCGAAAATGCGTGCTTTTGGTATTGATGAATCTCTTCTTCGTTGGATTAGAAATTACCTTTATACAAGTTGTATTAAATGGTTTCAAGTCTGAAATTCATGAAATAAATGCTGGTGTCCCTCAGGGCTCCGTTTTGTCTCTTACTTTCTTCCTTATATTCATGAACGATCTTTGTCTCTGTCAATTTTAATCCATTAAACTGTTTCGCCGACGACAGTACCCCTTAGATTTTCATATTCGTTTTTAGATTCTCATCTCTGTCATGCGAATGTGGAACTTCAACGGCAGCGTATGATAAGCTCATCAAATTCTGATCTCGACAGCATTGTACAATGGGGAATCAAAAACTGTATAATTTAATGCTTCGAAAGCTCAAAACTGTGTCCTGTCGTTAAAGCGTACCCCACCCCCGATACTTCCATCCATGTGCGGCACTTGCATCGAGGAAACTAATCAACTTTCAGTACTCGTTATGTGTATAACAGATATCCTCTTATTTATTGATCACATATTCGATATCGCCGAAAATGCTGCCAGGTGCTTAGGATTTCTTCGACGATGCAAGAAATTTTTTACTACAAAGCTTTTATCCGTCCAAAGCTTCAATATAATTCGCATATCTGGGCACGTGCCCCCAAAACAAGTTTAAATCTCTTAGATAGAATTCAAAAAAGAGCTTTAAAAATGATAGGCGACAGAACTATAATAAAAACATTTACATCGCTAGAACACCGTCGCAATGTTTCATGCCCTTCGTTGTTTTATAGATATTTTAACAAACAATGTTCTGTCGAATGAGCCAGTTGCATTCCACCCCTTAAACAATTCAGCCGTAATACTCGCACTTCTAGGAATGCTCATCAGTTTACCCTTGAGCTCAATTTCGGGCGTACTGTCATGTATTGAGATTCTTCCTTAAATCGCACATCGATTCGCTTTAGCCAAATCTGTTTTTCCCTCTTATTTTGATGTTCAGAACTTTAAGACCAATGTGCACCGGTATCTCCTTTTAAATCCTTCCCTATTTTCCTAACGCTCGCACTGTGTTTAAATAAAAACATATAAAGGGTACTAATAACCCCTTGAGTGCTTGCGAATTAAAAAAAAAAAGGCCAGGGTATTTAAAGGAAAACTTCAATTTTTCTCAATCTTGCAGATCCCTTTAATTGATTTTGCTGCACCCTGCACAAAAGATTGCTGGATTTTGCTGTTGTCAGGACATGAAATCTTCTTCTTTTTTGACCTTTTGATATTCGAAAAACTTCCTCGCATTTTTTCTTTCATCTAATTTTTAACTTTTTCCTGTCGAAATGTTCCTAAATAATTTGTTGTATTATGCAAGCACTATTTGTCAGCTTTAGAGTATTTGTGTGTAAGTCACGTATTACTGTATCTTAAATTTATGTGTGATTCTTGCTTAGCAAATTTATTTAATATCAATATCATGGTTAATTCTGAAATAAAAATAAAAAGACTAATTTTTTTAATATCTAAATGAAAAATGAAAAAATGGCTTGTTTTAAATTTTTTGGATTATTCAGTCATCTTCCTAAACAACATTTCCTAGGAACAAGAATTTTATTAAATGGTTCTTTAAGACAGTGGTAATTATTCGCTATAGAAATTATCTATCCAGAAAATTTGTTTTCAAGTTCATTGAATACTTTCCAAATATTCTATGTAAGGGTATTTTAATGGTACATTTTTATTCCCAATTACCAATTCGTTAAACTTAGGTAAACGTCAAAAAAAAAAATTGTCTATGTATATTTCCAACTTTTACTCACCTTCAAATTCTGATCCACTTTTTCCTCAATCGGAGTCGCCATTTTTGCATTGATCTTCATATTTCCTGAAAGCATATAAAGAACAAAAAAACGATTAATACCTGAATAAATCATCAATCAAAGTTCAAAATTTGAAACGATAAAAAAAAGGATAGAAATTCTTTCATTCCGTTTGACGAAACCTTTACATGCAATTTAATATGCAATGTCCAAGTATGGTTGTTATATCGCCTACCGCCACCATTTTAAACCAGCACATTTCATCCAATATTCAACTTCGTAAATATATTGAACTGTATCTGATCAAAAGGAAATTGCAAGCCAATCGAACCAAAAAGTCCTTATATCCTTTGGCTGATTGCTCTACATTATCCATACATGATTTTTCTGTTTCTGTTTTTATTGTATTATTGCATAAAAACTACATAATTGCATTGCAATTCTTTCCTTGCCTGGCAACAATCGGATTGAAATTTAATAACAATTCGTGCGAGGAATCCGTCGGATGAAGAATTCAAAAAAAAGGGAATAAAAAGCGCAGTATAAAAGGAATACTATAGGTAGGTATACCTTCCCATCCGGAACTGGAAGAGGGAACAAAATTAAACTTCACTGATCCAAAGATGGAAATTGAAAAGTGCACTCTTGTATGCGATTCATGATGGTTTTCATGTTGTATCTACGTTATACAAAAATACATCTATCTTCACACACACATTTTGCTAGTAATACACCACATGAAGTATGCTTTTATTCAATACTTGTCATGTTAAGGGTGATTGAGTGTTGGGGATATTTTGTATATTTTAATACACTCTGGATACAAATATTTATATACATAGGTATACAACACAAATTAATGCGTGATATTCAGTACGTATTTCATCGTTGTCAATGTTGCGGATTTTGTCACAACTAATTGGATTAATTAAGTACTGGGGGCGGGGATGAAGAAAAAAAAACGGAAACAACAATCGGCCAAGTATAAAGTTACAAATGGATTAATACTTCAAAAAATGAGGTAATTTACGTTAATTAAACGAAAATGAGATATTTTATATGGGAGCAGACTGAAATTTCAAACAATTTCCAACCGGAAATGTGAGAAAACTCAAACAGGAAAGTAAATTAGCTTTCAAGATGTTTTTTTTTCCTCTTTTAAATTGTAAAAGGAGATTAAAGGAAGAATGAAAGAATAAAAGAAAAGGTTATGTATTAAAATATAAGAAAAAACTGAATGAGAAAAATTCCTTTTTTGACATTTTCCATTACGAATTTTGTAGAATGTGGGTGTAACACTGAAAGTATCCATACATACATACATCGTCGTTAAAATGTTGTAATTTACAAAGAGAAAGAAAGAAATTTGAATTTTCCAACATGGCTCTTATGCGATCGATAGGTGGTCCACACAATATTCTTTTCTTTTAAGTTGTAAAATAAAGTAAACATACCAGCTGTCTAGCAAAACGCCTTCTTTAAAATAAATGTGGAGCAAACGATTAAAATGTGTTAAACAGTCAAATAATAAAAAAAAGTACGTATACGCCCTAGATGACCGTTTCGTGTTTTCGCTCTTAGCTAGATTTAAGATGGTGCTATTGCCGTATAAATATTGTAAAGGGTGTCCAGTGGGAATTTTTCAACTTTTGATTGCGATTATCAAGATACTAGTAGGCTGAGGTAATCAGGAAGGGTATTATTTAAAGCGGATTTGCGGAATTGGAAGTCGCCATTAGTAACTTGTCGGGAGGTCAACCATTGATATTGATTTTATATTTTTATTTTAACCTAGCCTGGGATCCAATTAGCGCCGGTCAAACGAGTTTTTGGTATCAAAACGGCGCACTAGTTTTGATACCAAAAACTCGTTTGACCTGTAATTGAAATGGACCGATTTATAGAGAAGCTTCATAGCGAAGCTTTTGTCGCATTGAGAAAAAAGATAAGGTCTCTAATCTTTGTCTCAGAAAGCTCATCAAGTTCGTGAAAGAATGCTTTACCAAAGTATTTCATTCTAGTGTTTGCCAAAGCATAACATTTGCAGAGGAAATAAATTGTCGTTTCACTTTCTCTTTGGTCGTACTACCTCATGGAAGGCAGTCTCCGTAGATTTGCTCTTAAGATAGAATGCTGAGAGATTTCGAGAGGTCGTCCAACTAGGATTTCTCTAATATGGTAATCAAGAATGCGCTCCAAGGTTTAAAGCACAAAAGATGTTAAGCTTATTGGTCTAAAATCCTTCGCGGATTCGTGACCTCGCCTACCCACTTTCGGGATAAAAACTACTTTGACCTGTCTCCACGACATGGGCACATGTTTGAGAAGGAGGCATCCTTTTTTTTAAATTTGTTTCAGCCATGGAGCTGCCACATAATGCAACTTTTGAAGCATAACATGGCAGTATGCCATCCATGCCTGGGAATTTATATGGAGAAAAAGTATTGATGGCCCACAAAATATTTTCTCTGGTTATAACGGTATTGACTTGCTCCACAAGAGCTACGTATAGCTCTGTGGTTTCAAGCGGTTCGTGGTTATCAATCTCGCAACCCGGAAAGTGCGCCTTCATCAGTAGCTCCAGAGATTCGGCTGGGGAGGCTGTCCAGGTTCCATCAGGCTTTTTTAAAAATGAAGGGTTACAACGTTTCCTTCGATAAAACTTTGCTGAGCCTTGCGGAGTCCTTTATGTTTTCGATTGTTTGACAGTATTCTCTCCAGCTTTGTCTTTTGGCTGATGACAATGCTTGCTTGTAAGTTTTAAGACAGTCTTTATACGGTTGGTAAAACTTATGTTTGTTTCAGATATTGAAAATTGTCTTCGTCATTTTCCTAAGACAGTTCTTTATTCCACCAAGAAGGAAGAGTTTTACGGCTATATTTAACTGGGCAAGAGACTCTAAAAGCTTTTCTTATAGAAGTTTCTCCTATTGATTCAGTGAGATTCGGTAAGTTGCTTTATTTGGAATTAGCAATTTGACTGAATTTTGTCCAGTCAGTTTTTTTGGGATTTCTGTAAATTGGAGGGTTTTTCGACTCGAAATTAATTTGAAAAAGAATCCACTTGTGATCCGAAAACGAATTCAAAGGGGAAACTCTCCAATTCTCCACCTATAAATTACGGTTGTTTACTAAAGTAACATCAAGTACATCCTCCCATCCATCATAATTTTCCGAGCTCGGAAAGACAAAAATGGGAGTATTGCCTCTTTTAAAAATGGTCATATTATTTCAATAATAAAATCAAAAAGTGACTCACCTCGTTCTTTGATCTCAGAACTTCCCCAAAGGGTAAGCCGAGCATTTAAGTCGCCTCCGATCAGAAGGTTTGCCTTTTTGATTTTATCTTCGGTTATGATTTTGCACACCTTCTCCGGAGGTGATGGTGCATTATGGGCTGAGTAAAAAGAGGCCGTTTATCCACAGTTCTTGGATAACGCCAATGTCGAAGTTTTCCTCCCTAAAGAAAACTCTCAGATTATCTGAAGCACACTTAGAGTGCATCAGATGAATCTGGATGACGTTCAGCGCGATTTTTAATTATTTTCAGCTGCAGAGCTGGGGCCCGGCAACTCGCTGGGGATCTCGACTCCGCTTATAACATCGTCAACCTTGACGTTGTCATCAGCTTTGTTGGTGTCTGTTCCCCGACTCTGCAGAATTTAAATTTTGGCATCCCTTATGCAAGAACTGAGTTTGTATTCGGTCTTTTCGAGAGCCCCTAGACTCTCATCGCTAATCCTCAGAAGGTAAGAGGCGCTGGTCTTCTGCGGTTTTTCTGCCTTAACTACAGCCCAATCGTACATGGCACCAGCGGATTTTGCCTCTAAAGACCGCGGATCAGGTCCTGTCCGCTTGGCTTTATGCTCATGAGCGGCAACCAAATGCGAGGCTTCGGTTGTCTAGGGATGTTCTTAGCTGAGATAAGCTTGAGCTTCAAGCCCTCCCAGTCATTGCTACCCTTAGCAGGGGCCAGACTCTCCACTGTTTGTAAAGAGCTCAACCACAACTGCTGACAACCTCACTAAGAGTACGCAGTTGCACTGCTCCAGAACATTGTGCTTTCACTGGCTTTGTCCGGTCGTCAAGCTTGCTCTTTTGCTGAGACGTGCAGATCTCTACCTGAGATCTGTTTAGCTTAACGGACTTTTCTCGGCTGGCCAGAAGATTGTTGTATTCATCAACAACCTTCTGGTACTTTATTTTATCTTGGGCGTCCCTCTCATGAATCACTCCGGTCTCTTCATTTTTGGCAATCTTGGCAAGAATGTGAGAGGCCGTTTTGAAGCTGTTCCTGAGAAGAGCGCCTTCTGATGGATTTTTGGTTCCTCGAGTTGCAATGCTACTCGAGGGTTTCGGTTTTGTATACGGTTTAGGAAGTATAGGAGTGCACTGCCAATACTTCCTGTGGTTTGGGGTTGCTCACAAGTGCTGGATCTACCAGCGCTAAATGAGCTCCCCTTCAAAGTCTACTGGCTGGACGCCAAGAGTTCATCCTCCAAGTCTGTGGATTGGTCCCACGAGTAGGTCGGAAAAAAGAGGTCAGCCCCGGCAGAGCCGATATACCGGGGTAAGGCAGAAGATAAGATGGACCCTTGCCTGCCAAGGCATCCGAATGAGCTTGTTAGCGACTGGTTTGCCTCCCAGCCTTTCATTTTGTGGGACGCTCACACCACCTCTGAAATTAGGGACCCCGTATGTATGGTCAGATTGCATTGCTAATGCTTGCTTACTATTAAAGAGTAGGAAACTTCAGCTATTCAACCTGACCTTAGCTGATCTCCATCTTGACAACGTGCAAGACAACTGTGGTGATCATTACCGCCCGGCACCCACTTGGAGGGTTTGAAACGAGAATTTTTACCAGGCTCCATAGTTATATAAAAATACATTAACTTAAAGATTATGTTCAAGACTGAAATTGTTAAGTACAATCTGTTGGCCGAAGACAAGAAGCAAAAGTACTATACTACTCGTATATAAAAGAAAATTACAATTAATTTATCGATGGGGATGCGATAAGGATATAAGAATTGAAATTAAATTAAAAGTCGGAAAAACAAATCTTAAATAAATGAATTTAATATGAATTAAAAAAAGTAATTAAAAATAAATAAGAGCAATAATTTCAAAAATTTAAACTAAGAGAATTATCAAGTTTTCAACAACACCAATATTAGATAAAAAAAATCGATGTTTAATATTTTTTAAATATACTGATTTAACTCGCTCACTTCTAAGGCCAGTAGGTAATTCATTAAAAAGACGAGGTGCAGTAACATTGTAAAAGATTGGCTTGAAATTGACTGCCCTAAATTCAATTCCACACTGTCATACCGACAGCGTTTTGTATGACACTAAATGATGGGAACTACAAAATTCATCCAGGACATAAACTTTTTGACTTTGGCATTCCATCTCTTGATTTCGAAACACATAAAATATAATTTTTCGTGAAGTGCATTGTTTATTTCTGCACACGTGTGAAGCTTACAGAAATTTTCAACTGTGAAGGTTTTCAGTCTTGAATACTTGGAACACAATGCAAAAATAAGTCACTGTCAGAAAGGAAGAGCAATGTTCTTGAAAATGTTCACCCTAAATGCAATTAAAGAGGTAATAGGTAACATTCTTTTGGATTTCAAAAGGCAAGTATATGTTCTTTACTCGAATTGTATAAAGCCGGAAAGTTTCACAGATAAATCACCTGTCTTTTATTGTTCCTTACCTTACCCCACATACTTGCTCGTGTCTTACAAAAATAATATTGATTTTAATTGTTCATCAAAAATGAGATAAGACACGTGATGAGAAACGACGTTCAACGTTCAACATTCAGCGGTTGATTTTTATCTTTATTACTCAATCATCGCCAACCTCACATCCTTACACTAGAAACGAGTACGACCCTAAAACTGGCGGCGGGCGGTGCTTATGTGAATAAAATTAAGCATCGAACAGCCATAACATAACACATTGTATCACTCATCCTGGATATTCCCGTTCTCGGGTTGTAGTGTAGCATAGCTGGTAGGTTAGTTATACACAACGACAGTCATTTGCGCATCCTTGTCTAGGAATTAAGGACACGCTGATATCCCATAAAATGCTTACGACTAAAATGTATTGCATGTCCTCATCGTTTTTCTATTTTTTGTGTCTTCCCCTATTTGTACGAGTATTTCAACTAGGATATACAAGGATTCAGTTTAGGGAACTGAGGAAATTGCTGGCCTCAGCTAGAGGCAGCCAACTCGTGATGATGGGAATGGGATTTAGGTTGGGGTTAAGCAAACGTGCTTACAGTGCTCTCACAATCACAACATAAATATTGTACCGGAGTACCGAGCACCCTCCTGAATTTATCCATAAACACTCGTTTGTTGGTAGGACTGTGAGTGTGAGTAGGAAAGGAGCTTTTTCCAAACATACTCGAACTCGGCAGACACAAATGTTTGTTGCTCTGGCAATGTGCCAATTGAACTGAACTATAGTTGGGTAATTTAGTTTCATTCTTTTTTATTCTTAACCATCCTTTTTTCGTTCCCATCAGGCACCGAAAACCCATCGCGTCTTCGTCCTTTTATTTCACACAGGACTATGTAGTTTGGATCTCAATAGAAATAACTTAACTTAAGGCGGCGAGTGAAAAAATAAAGAGGAATGAGTTAAACAAGACAAAAAGAACAACAACGACAAACGAACAAGGATACAAAAAAAACATCAAGAAAAAACTGAAACAAAACACAAGTTTTAGTGGAGAAAGTTTTTAATACTTAGTCGGTCGTGTATGGTATGAGAAGGAGGCTTCACGTTGGGCGCCAGATGAAAGTTCAAAGCAATTTCCCGGTGGACAGAAAAAAAAGACTGCCTCTTGTGCCTGAGGACTTTATGGAGTGAGTGCTTGATTATAGGGATTGCCCAATGAAAACCCCAAGGCAAAACAAAACATAAAGAGCCTAATGAAACATAGCTAGGCATGAGAAGTGCGAAGAGTATAGGTGGGTAGGTAGTTAGTTAGGTACCTAGTTATATTTTCTTAGCTTTTATTTGTTGTTTTTTTCTTACTTAATGGAAAATGACTTGAGATAAACAAAGTAAAGCGACAATAAACCTGCATTTTAAGCAGGTTGTTTTCCTTAAGAAGGAAGTGTAATCCCAATGTAATAACAACTGACGGATGCCTTTAGTATTTTAGGGTTCTTTTGGGTCTTGGAATTTTGTGTTTTTCTTCAACTTCCACGATGTTTATATTATTGTATATAAACTGGTCTGTTATAATTCTTAACAAACAAGGACCTTTTTTTTAAAGAGATGAAGAAACTTATCAACAAATTAACAACAAAAAAAAAACACAATTAACCGCACAAGTTTTGATAATGTTCTTTTATAAGATTTAATTTAAAAACTTCAATTTACATTTTAGTTCATTAAGAAGTTATTTAGTGCAAAAAGTTAAGATTACTCATTATATCTTGTTAAATTTTTGTTTGTCATTTGAAATTAATCATTCGAAAAGATATGTTCATCAAAAAGTATCCCAAGTGCGCAGGCTTTTGTTTATTCTTAAAATGATTATGAAATTAAGAAAATAGTTGAAATCCATTTGTTGAAATGTCTTTGTCTCGACATCAATTTAATTTTATTTGCACATCAAGTTGAATAGGAGAATTGGCATACATTTTCTTTAAAATAAGAATCAAACACATTTAACTAATATTTTGACACTTTGATTGACATCTTAGTTTGACATTTGTCAAATGATAGAGCTACTTACTTATAACCAAATGCAATGACAAACGTTTAATTAATATTATGACACTTTAAATGACAGTCAAATTTGACAGGTGACAAATGACAATGCTGCCAACTACAAAACAATTGCAATGACAAAAATTCAACTAATATTATGACTGCTCAGTTTGATATTTGTCAAATGCCAGCTCTTCCTACATAAAACCAACTGCAGTGGCATATATTCAATTAATAATATGTTACTTTAAATGACTGTTCAGTTTGCCAGGAGTTAAACGCCAGCTATAAACTTACAATTACAATGACAGATATTCAACTAAAATTATGGCATTTAAAATGAAAGCTGATTTGACAAGTTTTAATTTACAGCACTACTAACTTAGAACCAAATGAAATCCCAAACTCTCGAACAATATTATGACATTTGAAATGACACCCGAATTTGACAGCTGTCAAATGACAGTGCTACCAACTACAAAGCAATTGCAATAACAAACATTCTAATATAATGACATTTTTAATGACAGCTAAGTTTGACATATGTCAAATGCCAGCGCTACCAACTTGAAACTAATTGCAAAGACATACATTCAACTTATAATATGATAATTTAAATGACAGTTGGGTTTGACCGGTGTCAAATGCAAACTATAAACGTGAAACCAATTACAATGACAAATCTTCAACTAATATTATGACATTTCAAATGACAGCTGATTTGAAAGGTGTCAAGTGCCAGCGCTACTAACTTAAAACCAAATGCAATGCCAAACATTCAACCAATTCCACAGTTGCACAGAATAATTCCAATCCCTTTTTTAATTATATGTGGCTTAAATTCTCCCTAAATAAGCAAATCATTCACTACTGCTTAATTGATTGAAGCCCAAATTTAGACAGAGTAGTAGAGTAGTAAATAATTGTTTCATCCTATCCTCGCACTGAAATCGTTGTTACGGGCGATTTCAATGTACACAATTCTTCATGGCTTCAACATTCAGGCCGGACAACACCCGATAGAGTGTGTGCAGCAATCTTCGCTGAGTTGAACCACCTAACTCAGCTAGTCAGCGAGCCCACACAGATATCGCATGTTGAAGGTCGAGCAGAAAACACTCTTGACTTGTTTCTTACCTCTGACCCTGATAAGTACACTGTTAGTGTTCTATCTCCTCTAGGCACATCTGACCATTGTGTTATATCAGCAAATTTCTCGTGTCAAAACTGTTCAGTTAAAGAAAGAACTCCTAAGAGAACCGTTTGGCAATACGAGAAAGCCAACTGGGACGGTCTCAATAATTACTTCAGGATCTTTAACTGGTCACTGTGCTTCCTCGATAGTGACGTTGAAGCCAGCGCTGATATGATCACAAGTTTATCTCTCCTGGGTATGAGAACTTTTATACCAAACAGGGTTAAAAGTATCAGACCCAAGGAAAACGTTTGGTTTGATGCGAGCTGTAAAAAGATTATTAGGGTCAAAGAGGTTACTTTCCGTTGCTATAAAGTCAACCATACTGAGGAAAGTCGGAAAAAGTTCAAACAAGAATGGAAGGCCTGCAAACCCATATTCGACGGACCAAATTTTTGCATGACCAAAAGCTACGGGAAAAAATACTGTAATGTCCCAAAGGTAGTAAAAATGTTTGGTCATTTGTAAAAAACATGAGGAATTTTTTCTCTTCTTCGGTTCCTACGCTCGTTGTGAATGACACTCCATTTGTTAGCTCTTAAGAGAAAGCTAGTCTCTTTGCTAGGCAGTTCGCCGCCAATTCTACGCTGCCAGTGAGTTTTATGACTCCCCCTGTAATTGAGCGAGCTAGTGATTCTATGGGACCAATATTTTTCGCACTCGTACTGTGGCAAGAGTCCTTAGAGATCTAAACACACATAAATCCGCTGGTCCAGATGGTATCCCCGCTATTTTTCTGAAGAGGTGTTCAATCCAATACATTGTTTTCAGATGCACATCCCTCTTCTCCGACCTAAACAGCATTGTTCAATGGGGATTAAAAAACCGCGTGGAATTTAATGCTTCGAAAATCAAATGCTGTCTTGTATCGTTAAAGCGAGATATACTCCATTGCCATTATCCATGGATGGCACTTGCATCAATGAGACTGAACACCTCGATATTCTCGGTATGTGTGTCACCAACCACCTCTTGTGGAATGATCACATAAGCGATGTCGCCAAAAATGCCACAAGGTGTTTGGGTTTCCAAGAAATATTTCATCCCTTCTGATCTGGCTGTTATCTACAAGACTTACATACGTCCAAAGGTCGAGTATAACTCCCATCTCTGGGCTGGTGCTCCTGCACTTTACTTAAGCCTCTTGGATAGTATTGAACGTAGAGGAGGAAGGTCATTTACGTCACTTGAACATCGTCGAAATGTTTCTTGTATCACCCTGTTTTACCGTTATTTTAATGGTTTATGCTCTAGAGAAATAGCCTGCTGCATTCCACCACTTACACAGTTCAACCGTAATACTCGCGCTTCTAGGAATGCTCATCAATATATCCTCAAGCCCAACTTCGGCCGTACAGTCAAATACAGAGATTCGTTCTTTAGCCGCACTACGCGAATGTGGAATGCCTTGCCACACTCTGTCTTTCCCAGCTATTGCAATATTCAGGAATTAAAACCAATGTGCACCGACATCTTCTTTCAACCCCTCTCTCCCTTTCCTAGTGCTCACACTGTGTCTACATAATAAGGGTATTATATCCCTTTGAGTGTGCGCTTATTATAAAAAAAAATTGTTTGGATTTATTTCGGAAAATCTGAAATAACTTAAATTATCTTATGCTGACACAGGATTTTAAAAACTATACACAAATATATTTTAGAAGTTTGTGTTGTAAAGGTTTCTTTATTAAGTAACTTCTTTTTATGGCTTTTACGGTTCCCAACTTTTAGATATTATGACATGATTTTTACATTTGAAGTCAAGTGTTTTAATTATATTAAAAAGAACAAACAACACAATAATTGTGCTGCCTGCTTTTGTACCTATCATCGTAACCTATCTTTTTTTTTCTTGGCGTAAGGTAAATGTAGTTTTCATCTCTTAGGCTGGTAAACCTAGCCATACGGAACCCAAAGACTATAGACCCATTAGTCTAACATCGCTTACTTTGAAAACTTTTGAAAGGCTAATTGATATACACATCTGAAGCACCCTGAAACTGGACTTTTTTTTATTGGAATTTTAACATGCCTACATTAAAGGTAAAAGCGTTGAAATAGCATTGAATGACAAGAATTACACCCTTGAAACGTTCTTGGATATTGAGGGAGCCTTCAATAACGTGAAGAACGAAACAGTGAATCAAGCCTTGGACGACCACAAAGGCGAAAAGGCAATAACACAGTGTATAATGTGTATGCTCAGAAAAAGACAAATTTACTCTGAGCTAGCGGAAGAAAGGGTGAGAGTAACCACATCTATCAGGGGCACTCCTCAGGGTGGAGTTCTCGCACCGAACGGCGTACTCTCTAAATTGAAATCAAGTGGAGTAAGGATAACAGCCTACGCTGATGATCTTGCATTACTAGCGACTGGCAACTCCCTACCCACTATCAGTGAACAAACCGAATACGCCCTCTAGTTGGTAAGCAAATGGACTAGGAACTGTTGGCTGACAGTCAACCCAGCGAAAACAGATCTAGTGCTAATTACTAACAGGCGCAAAATCCCTTTTACGCAAAGTATCTCGGTGTGATCTTAAATAAGAAACTAAACTGGGGCCTGAACACCAAAGATACATAGATTCAAAAAGGCATCGATTGCCTTTTACTCCAGCAATAGAATTTTCAGGAAAACCTGGGTACCAAACCCTAAAATTATCAGAATGCATCATTCGGCAATAATTAGACCAATACTAACCTATGGTAATTTGGTATGGTGGAAAGCTTTAGAAAAGACCACGAACCTGAAAACTTTGACAAAAATTCAAAGACTTGCATGCACTGCCACTCAAACTGCGGGACTGGAAGTAATGCTCAATCTAATTCCCCTAAATCTGCGGCCAAAAGTGCCCTGAGACTTAGTCAAACTAAAGTCTAGATAAACAGTTCCATAGGACACGTCCATATCCTTCATAAAATTATGGGTCATAGTACTACAACAGACTATAAAATACCCGAACTTGATTTTTATAAAGCATTTCAGGCTGCCATCCCAAGCAGAGAGGTATGGACAAATAATATACCAAACTCCAGTAAGTCGTCAATAGCCATCTATACTGATGGCTCTAAAATGGACACTGGTGTAGGGGCAGGATTCTATTCTGAACCTCTCAAGTTAACCGCAACGCTTATGCTTCCAAACTACAGTAGCGTCTTCCAAGCGGACAACAGCTGCTAAAAAGGTATCAATGATGTCGATATCACGAGCTGATATCACCTTTTACATTGATAGCCAAACGGCAATAAAAGCGATTACTGCAATTGAGATAAAATAAAAGCTTGTTTCATGCTACCGCGAAGAGCTTAAGGTTCTTGGCGCACAACACAACAATAGACTCTGCTGGGTCCCAGGCCACACCGATATACTAGGCAACGAGAAAGCCGATGAATTAGCAAGATTAGGTTCAATGCTTGACTTTAGCCAAGCTTCAGCTAGTTAGCACCCCTACCTGTTATTTAAAACAGGAAATCTCAAAAAGAATGACTATCAAGACCGATGAAAGGTGGAACCTTCTTGACACCTGCGGCACTACAAGAAAGATCTAGCCCTGTTTTAAAACAAAAGAACGGAAAGAATTATGCAGCTACACAAGAGATCACTTCGATCTCTTGTGAGCATTATCACCGGACATAATCTTTTAGGTTATCATATGAAAAGATGAGAATCAGTTCAATTGATCTATGCAGAGGATGCGGTGATGAGAAAGAAACTGCTTGGCAACTATTTCTTCTTCGGGGATTTAGAAGAAATCTCTAGTACGCCAGGTACGAAAATTCTGAACTTCGTCAAAGCCTCTAAATGGCTTGACTATCTGAACACACACGTTTTTCTCATTAGCTTGGGTAGCAATACTTACGGGTATCACAATGGATCTGTATTGATCTAAGTGTGACGGTAAGGACATCAACTGTCAGCCCCTCAACGTAACCTACCTATCATTTGACTTTTTGATCAATTTCATTGTCAAATATAGATTCAAACGATGTTGTTTTGATAATAAATTCAAACATATTGGACATAGTCACAGGAGATATGAGAGAGTAGTCGTCAACAGAACATAACAAAAAGAAGCCTTTATTATGAATATCAAACAAAGTATCGTTTAATGGGATTTTCGAACTTGGTGAGACTTTGTCCGATATTCATGGTTCATGGTCATTAAAGGTTTTTAAGAGCACAAAAAAAAAAAAAAAAATGGACAAAACCCAAAACAAATGTATTTTTGGAATATCACAGAAAAAGTCAAAGTGAATGTGTAATTTTTCTAGAATGTATCGGATTTTGGGTTTTCGAGATTTTGGATTTTGGGATTTTCAGAATTAGTGTGGTAGTTTTTTGATTTTCTAGATTTTGAGTCTTTGAGCTTTTGGGGTTTTGGAATCAAAGGTTTCCACTATCTCTTCTTTAACTTCAAGTTTTTAAGTGCTCTGACTGTGTTTAATCATTGTAAGGGTATTGATATGTTTAGCGTGATGTAAATGCTGTTTGAATCATTACAAAGCTTTTTTCTAAAGTCCCTTTCATCTCAAATTCTGGTTAAACGAAATTGACAGTGAAGTTGAAATATGTAAAGCTTTAGAAATATGTCTGTCAAAGCTTGAAATCACTCCATTAAAAAACTCAACATTAGCTTTTTTACCATGTATGTATAAAAATTACAATCAAAGTACCTAAATTTCAAATGAAAATATCTTCGTCTTCATTAAAAAAGTATTCCTTATTCAAATATTATACATTTTTAAATGTGTATTATTATTTTTATCTTTATAAAATAATTTATGTATTTTCTGTGTGCTCTGTGTACTCTGTTCTGCAGAAGAAGAAGAAGTCTTCATTATTTTTTTTCCAGCGAAATTATTATCTTTTTCTTTCGTGTTGTTTCGTTTACATTCGTTTATGAGCAGATAATAAACTGAAATTTGAAAGTAAAATTACACACAAAATCCTCCCTCCTTGAAAAATTAACATCTGATGGTTATGGAATAAAATCTCAAAACCATTCGTTCCTTGTTGGATGGTTGTTGTGTAAGGATTCGTATAAGATTTTAAGACTTTATCAAAACTGAAGTCATGATTTTTATGTTTTTTTCTGTATTTTATTTTTAACATTTGGAGTTGCGGTTTGTAGCTAAAGAATTTATGTACATTTTTCCTTGAAAATAAATTTATTTCCATTAACAATGAACATTTTAACAAAAACGCTGATAACTTTCCACATAAGAAAAACAACAAATATTGAAAAGGACTTTTTTCTAAAACATTTGTGCGTTTCAAGAATAAAAGTGGATCAATCTACAAATGTATAAATATACATTTATATTGAGAATTGGGTTGAATGTAGATTCAAAGCATAAGCCCATTAATGTCCTTGAAAGTAATTTTCGCATATATATTCTGTGAGAGTATTTCACAAGGATATTCACATTAATTGTGTATCATTTCTCAAAGTATTTTCTATACATACATATATACATACAAGACTTAAGAGTATCTTCCTACATAATCTTTGTTAAGTGCTTGTAATTTGTATACCAAGCAACCAACATACTTATTTATTTGATAGATATCAAGTGTATATCTATTCTCTTATCTATATATCCAGATCAAGAATTCGTCCTTTTAGTCCTTAAATACTCACACTTGAAATGATGATTCTTATATTGATTTTCTTTTGATTTTACCAAAAATGATATGGTTTTTTGAAACTGATTTGGTTGCCTGTCAACTGTAAATTGGAATCATGAATAAATTGAGAAGATTTCAAGCCATTAATTTTTGAAGACAGATGAAGGCTAATGATAGAGTGAAAACTTTTCAAGGGAATAAAGGTATTTCTATAGTCAATGAATCATGATAAATTATATAAGATTAATTTTAAAACCTTGAACATCATGTAGTCAATAAAACTGTCTCCTTCTTCATGAATAAATGTATGAATGTTTTTATACTTTGGAAAAATTACTCAATAAGATTCTTGTTAATATTAAAGTTCATGAATTTTTAAATCTTTAAACATAAAATTGGTAAGACTTTAAAGTTTAGCTTTTAGGAACCAGTCTACAAATTGGATTTTGACAGTTACGAGATATTGAACGTACTTTGAATCACAGTAATTTATCTAACTTAGCAAATCTGTCAGTGTCAAAAGTGACAGCCAATACTTCAAAGAATCTTATTTAAAGAATTACGAATACGAAAATGTCAGCCAATTTGAAGTATCCGTGAAATGTCGCCAAAAATACTAAATTAGTTTTAAAAAGCTTCTTAAAACTGTCATTGTTAAATAAATTCGTGGTTTCAAGTTAATAGTGCTGGCATTTGATACCTGTCAAACTAAGTTGTCATTTAATGTGGCATAATATTAGTTAAATATATTTGTCATTGCAATTGTTTTGTAGTTGGTAGTACTGTCATTTGTCACCTGTCAAATTCGGCTGTCATTTCAAGTGTCATATTAATTTTTTTTTAATATAAACACACACTCAAGGAGATATTACTACCCTTATTATGCAGAGCGACAATGTGAGCACTAGGAAGAGGAGAGAGGGTTTAAAAGGAGATGTCAGTGCACATTGGTTTTGAATTCCTGAACATTGCAATGACTAGGAAAGACATAGTGTGGTAATGCATTCCACATTCGCGTAGTACGGCTAAAGAACGTATCTCTGTATTTGACAGTACGACCGAAGTATACTGATGAGCATTCCTAGAAGCGCGAGTATTACGGTTGAACTGTTTAAGGGGAGGAATGCAACTGGCTATTTCACTAGAGCATAAGCCGTTAAAATAACGGTAAAAAAGGGTCAGGCAAGAGACCTTACGATGATGTTCAAGCGAAGTAAATGAACTCATGATGATATTATCATCCATTAATTTAAATGCTCTATGTTCAATACTATCCAAGAGGCTTAAGTAAAGTGCAGGAGCACCAGCCCAGATATGGGAGTTATACTCAAGATTTGGACGTATATAAGTCTTGTAAATAACAGCCAGATCAGAGGGGGAGAAAAACTTCTTGCATCGCCTCAGAAAACCCAAACATCTTGCGGCATTTTTGGCGACATCGCGTATGTGATCGTTTCACAAAAGTTGGTTGGTGATACACATACCAAGAACATCGAGATGTTCAGTTTTCTCGATGCAAGTGCCATTTATGGATAATGGCAGGGGAGGTATATTTCGCTTTAACGATACAAGACAGCATTGCGTTTTCGAAGCATTAAATTCCACTCGGTTTCTTATTCCCCATTGTACAATGCTGTTTAGGTTGGAATTAAATGAGCTTATCATATTTTGTCGTTGCAGTTCCACATCCGAATAAGAGGGGTATGAATTTGAAAACGAATTTGAAAAGCTAAGAGTACTGTCGTCAGCGAAACAATGTATTGGATTAGATGTTGCAGACAAGAGATCATTAATAAAAATGAGAAAGAGTGTTGGCGATAAAACAGAGCCCTGGGGCACACCAGTATTTATTTTATGGTTTTCAGACTTGAATCCTCCAATACTACTTGTATTTAACGATCCGAAAGATTATTACTAATCCATTGAAGCAGGGATTCATGCAAACCGAAAGCACGCATTTTCGATAAGAGAGCCTGATGCCAAACCCTATCAATTGCTTTTGAAATATCTAGTGCAATAATCTTACTTTCTCCAAAACTATGTAAAGATTTGTTCCACTGTTCGGTGACTTGAACCATGATATCACCAGTGAAACTATTGCTACGAGAGCCGTATTGTCGGTCATTAAGAAGCTTTCGATCTTCGAGATATTTCTTGAGCTGATAATTAATCAGCGTTTCCATGACCTTGGAAAGGAGGGGCGTAAGTGCAATCGGTCGGTAATTAGAGGGTGAGGAACATTCGCCTTTCTTGGGAATAGGCTGGACAAATGCCGTTTTCCATCCGCTCGGAACGAGACCTGAGGAGTAGGACAGATGAAAAAGCTTATGCAGTGGTTTTGCCAGCGATAAAGAAGACCTCTTCAGAACAATAGGGGGGATACCATCCGGAAGATCTTTTAGGATTGTGGATTGAAAATATAATAGCATCTCGAAAGCCATCTGGCGTCCATTCTCCCTCCAAAACTGTTTGAAAAGTTTTATAAGGTGCTCTTTGAGCATGACAGTCTCACATTTAAAAAAATTCCAATGGAATATTATTTTTGGACTAGGTAGCAACATGTCATTCAAACACTGTATAAAATTTAATGTTTCAATTAATAAGAGTGGCATTTGGCTCGTGATAGTAGTCCAATTCGAACCGAAGTGATTTTGTGGAGAAAAAAAAATGGGAATAATCAGTTCCAAACATAAAGCCAATATTATGTGTATGTCACGTTTCTGTAAAATTAAATAACTTTAAAGCCATGTAACGGTACAAATCTTTCTAAAAATCTTTTATTTCGACTCTAGGGACCTTGAAACGTCGAGAAATGTAAAAATTTTCAATTTGACATATCGGACCTATTACAATAACTTCCTATGGGAAGTTAATAAAAGCTAAAAAAAAACAAAGTTGCTAAAATTTGATTTTCGACTCAAATACCTTTTCAAAAAATTGAGGCGTTGGCTTCAAGTTAGTTTTTTCTTAGACAAATATTGTTTTCTACATTCAGGTGAATTTTTTGAAAATATAAGTGACAGTTTCTTCTATAAAAAATAAAAACCTAAACAAAACATTACTTAAAGTTAGTAAAAAATGGAAGCTTAAGTAATTTTGACTCAAATGTCTTTTCAAAAATTTGAGATTATGGCTTCAAACTAATTTTATTTTAAAAGAAATATTGTTTTCAACATTTGATTTAATTTTTAGAAAAATTGAATTAACAGTTTACAAAAAAATAGAAAACTAAAAAAAAAACAATAATAGAACTTTGTAAAAAAGTACTTTGGAAAATTTTAAGAGATGCTATTAACATTTGTTAAAATTAATTCTCTGGTAAAAATTTCGTTAACGAAAAGATTTTGAAATCAAACTATTTCTTCATATGCAAAATATTGTTGGTAATTAGTTTTTTTTTTAAATAATTCAACTGACATCTTTTTTTAACAAAACACAAAATTCTACAAACCTATTAAGCAGGACAAACCGACAGACGGTATTTGAGGTTATCAGTGTGGTTCGCATCCTATCCTCTTTTTCAATTCGTAAGTGATAAACATTACTCCTTAATGGCAAAAAAATTCTTAACTTCATTTACTCTGTAATTTATTTTTATGATAATGAGAATTATAAAAGAAAATCAAACATTTTCCATATAACTTGCATTTAACAAAATTCATTTTGTTACAAAATTCTTTTGAAAATGTAAATTTAAAATCCTTTGTTTATCCTCCGTTTAAACCTTTGAGTTAAAACTAATCAAACCAATTTCTTAGAAATACTTTATTAAACATAACTTAAATTCTACTTAGTATTTCTATCTTTTTAATTAATTATTAAACAAAGAGAAAGTTAAAACAAAAACACACTTCCTTGTATTTCATTATTCATTTTCTATTTCAATACACACTTTCAGGAAAATATCAATTATCTTGATTGACGTTTGACGTTTTGCTGTCTTAGTCATCTTCATCCTGGATGAATACAAAATGAAAATTTCACTCTAATTGGTGCGTTCATAATCCTTCTGCGAATTTCACATTGTTCAGTTATAATTTAAATAAATAATAACAAAAAGCTGTTGCTATCTTAACTAAAAACTAACAACAAATTCTCTCTGAAAAAGAAAATAAATTAATTCCTCGGAATTGTTTTCACTTCGCAAACAATTACAAAATAAAAAATTCTGCATCAGCTTTTTAACATTTTCTTTTCACAAGAATATTTTATATAAAAAGAAAATAAATAAGCATTAATATTAAATTAAAAAAAAAATAAAAATAAAAGGAGAACATTTCAACGTTCTTTTCAACCAACCTAGATAAAAGTCAATTAACCCTCTTCAGACCAAATACAACGTAAGAACGTCACGTTTTACCTCCTGAGCTATATACTACTAGGTCCCTAAACCCTCCTGCCCTGTTTCTCCATCCATTCCACTCAAACGAACGAGAAGAAGCCTCATCTATTCATTGAGGCACAGCAAGAAGCAAATAATGTCTATGACTTTAGGCGTTGATGAGTAAAAATAAAAAAAACCTGCTAAATAGAAAAAGTTTAGCACACAAGTGGCGAATCGTATTCTTCTTCTTAGTTTTTAGTTTTTGTTTGGTCCTTCGAGCCGAAATCTTCGGGATAAAAAAAAAGTTTTGCTTTCATAAGAAAGCCTGAATACGTTTAAGGTTAATTTATCTTTTGAAAGTGTGCCTGCCTGAACCCCTAACTCCATAACACAGGTAGCATGGTTGCCAGATTGTCATTCTTTCCATTATCATTTCCAACGACTCTACCTAAAATATTGAATTTATCATAAGTTTCAGCTTCGTGTGCATTTTTACATTAGGTTAATATCTATGTTTTTCAAGAACTCTGAGACGTATCTCGACATTTGGCAACCTTGTAACCAGGGTTAGTGAATCCTGAAAGTACTTTGTTCATCTCCACTAGATATCTTCAATGCAGTGGTTGCATCCACCTCTAGTATGTACACAAAAGGGGTGTTCGAGTAAGAGAGACGATTGGTTGTTGCAGGAGAAGATTGCATAAACGGGACAACTTAAATCGGGGCAGTGTTGTTTACACGTATAAATAAGCAATATCTGTGTCACCCGGTTCTGGGGTTCGTTCAGATCCAGCATCAGTAAAGGAATGGGTGTGGAGGTGATGAAGATTCAAAGTGAGAAATTGAATGTGCAGGTGAATTTAGATGTGGCCAGGCCAACTTAGGGCAAAAGCAAGACAGGGTAAGGCAATGGCAAAGGAAAGGAAAGTGATGTTGCCTCTCTACCTCATGATGACACCATCCGACACACCACACCACTTGACCTCAAACTATTTGACTCGGTTTGCTTTATGATCACACGTTGGAATTTTTAGTTTTTATCTTTATTGAAGTTGAAGATTGGAATTGGAAATGAATGAAAAACTCGCAATGAGAGTTATTTGGATTGAAAATGGAATGTCATTTCGATTAAAGCGATGATGACGAGACATTTTATATTAAGTGCTGCACCTGGATTGTAGGGGTTTAAGACTTTGATTGTTTCTTCAATTTGTTGATTTAGAGGAAAGAGAAGAGGTGATTGGTGTTTGTATTTTGGTTGATAGAAAACGTGATGTTGGTACTCAATAAAAGAGAAGAACTTTTTAGCTTATGGCGAACACGGACATCAATTGAAACCAAGACTTTAAGAATGTGGTCAATAAGACTTTAACTGTGATTCAATGTTTTATACGAGATATTGGTGACATTCTGCATAAGTCAATGTTTAATATTTAAAAAGTTTTGAAAAACAATAAGCAGGCTATGAATAAGACTAAGACTAAGACTAAGACTAAGACTAAGACTAAGACTAAGACTAAGACTAAGACTAAGACTAAGACTAAGACTAAGACTAAGACTAAGACTAAGACTAAGACTAAGACTAAGACTAAGACTAAGACTAAGACTAAGACTAAGACTAAGACTAAGACTAAGACTAAGACTAAGACTAAGACTAAGACTAAGACTAAGACTAAGACTAAGACTAAGACTAAGACTAAGACTAAGACTAAGACTAAGACTAAGACTAAGACTAAGACTAAGACTAAGACTAAGACTAAGACTAAGACTAAGACTAAGACTAAGACTAAGACTAAGACTAAGACTAAGACTAAGACTAAGACTAAGACTAAGACTAAGACTAAGACTAAGACTAAGACTAAGACTAAGACTAAGACTAAGACTAAGACTAAGACTAAGACTAAGAATAAGACCTAGCCCCCATATGCTCACTACTTAACAAAATTCACTTTAAATATATCGAACTTTTTAACACCCTGTATGAAATAATTCCTCAATGTTATAGACAGACAACTTAAAATCCACCAAAACCCCAACAAAATGTTAGGTATACGTTTGTTTATTTCAACTCTCGAAAACTGTTTTAAGGAAACATTTCAAATTTAATTGGACACGATATGCTAAACAGCACTGCCCAAGTTAAGCAGCGTTTTCAAGTGCTTGTACAGAATTTTCGACCCAAACTTTTTTCCAACTAGCTATATAACTTCTCAAGAGCTCTGGTGGATTCACGTGCACTATTCCGCCGTACAGCTTAAACTAAAAATTGTTTCCTCTCATGCAAATACGATAACAACAACAACAACAAATAGAACTAGAACTCGCGGAAAGTATCAAGTGCAGGAAAATTTGACTAGTGACCTAAATCCTCGCTTATAGCGGAATAGAAAAACTGCATCTGGCCCATAATGATGAAGATGGTGATGATGCTGATGAATATGATGATGATGAATTTGAATTCTTTTCAAAAAGACTAAAAAAGAAAAACAAAACAGAAAATTGTATGTACATGAAATGAAGGCTAAATGGTTTCCTTTTCGTTACATATTTTGTTGGTTTTTGGGGTTAAAATTAAGGTAGGGATGGAATATGGAGGTGTGGTTGGTGCGGAGGTGGAAATTATACAATGTAAGAGTATAGCAATTCAAGAATAGCAAAAGCACTTGAACTATAAGATGAACAAGGTCAACAAAACAGAGTAGTTCTGTACAAATACAATCCATGATGTGAATTATGCCAGTTTGATCCTTGAAGCCAAATACCACTGTACCCAACTATGTACCATAGATATACTTCAATGATATAATATATACAAGAGTGATTACACATTTGAATCCTTAATCCAACTCGAGGAGAGAAGATAAACATCTGCAAGTAGAAATTTGATTGTATATCTACAATTGATGGGATTCAGCAGGCTTAAGGCTTAAATTAGTTAAGTATGTTTGTTAAAGAACTGATGGAAGTTAAAGAGAGAGGTGGGAGGGGCAGAATACTATTCAACCATTGAAGCTATTATGTGGTTTTAGTGGTGGGAACCTTGAGATACAAAAATATCTATACGAAAAAATTCGCGAAATTCAAAGGATATAAAGCATCATCATTCATATAATGAAGGCATCATCAGCATCATCAAGCTCTCAAAGCACAACCACAATTGGAACTGCTCCTCAAAGAAGCATTCCCTAACTATTTTATCTCTTATTTCTTATTTCCATTTGAATTTTGAACTTAAGGGTCTTTTGTGATATTGCTTACAGTTAATTGGTTGGCGCTAATTTGATTTAATTTGATTTGATGAGAATTCATGCAGCTGTGATATTTAATGTATGTTCGGATGAGTATGTATTTATGATTATCCTCTTCATATATAGAAAGATATAACATCTCATATCTATTTATGATAATTTTCTTATTCATTGAACACACGCTTTTGAATTAATTTAATTCAGTTATATATTAATCGGGTTTGCTTCAATATACACATTTCTATGAGATTTGTTGTATAAGATCTAATGAAATGGAAACTTTTAAAATTATGATTGTTTTCAGTTCAGGGAATCAAAAAAATATGTAAATCGGGTTATACGCATTTATGTATTTTGTACAGCGGATTATTATAAATTCATTAAGTTTAAGGGAGGGATTTTTTCGGGGGCGGCGTTTGTATGATATGACCTATTTGCGAACACGAAATATACTTTACAAATGTGTATTTCTGCATCTCAAGGACATATCTGACCTTTGTCAACCTCAACCTTCAAGCACAAATTTTTGATGGTACTGCAAAACCGTGGAGTTCTGTTTAGTGTGTAGCACTGCCATCCCAGAGGTCTTGGATTCAATGTCTGCATGTGCAACTTTAAAGTTTTATCATTGCGGGTACTGCCTTTGCGAAGAATTGAAAAACTCCATCAAAAGTAATTCCCTTCATGAAAAATGGTTTCTCAAATTACTCGTTCAGATTCTGAATTCTAGGGCCCACCAATCCCTAAGTGAACTCGATAACAGGAATGGTAAGGAGTTGTAAGTCACTAGGCCGTTGTCCATTACGGTCTATTGCGGAAACTACGTTATCTGAATCAGCAAAGCATATTGACAGAAAAAATAGAAAGCAAAAGTGGGGTACCACAAGGTTGTGTACTGTCAACAGCATTATTTCAATCGATATTAAAATTGCTGAATTGCATGGAATTTTTATTGGAAATAGGGGAATGATAGTGGAATATGTATATACGTTTCTTTAAGCCGCCACACAGTAGTCCATTGAGTACAACGCTAGCTGGTCATGTAAGATTTTTATTGTTTTTCGATTTCAGCAAAAAGACGTTCCTCACTAAGCTTATTACTCAAATAGCAAGGAAAGGTAATTTGTTTTCAATTATTTCCGTTAGTTTATCAATGCAGAGCTTTGTAATGTAATGAATTTAAATTTTCTGCACAGGCCAATTTACGTTTCAAGTGTTAGCAAGCGTTTACTAGCAATGTTATTGAAATAAATGTTGTGGAATAAGTTGAAGACAAAATGTCAGAATCGAGTACATGTAAGAACTTCAATATTAAGCAAGTTATCTTGATGTTCAAATGGCCCTTCAGGTTGGGGGTTGTGCCGTCGGGGTGTCTTCCTGGCCACGTAAAAGCTTCATAGTTGCGAAGCACCAACAAGCCTCGGATACGGACGGATTTACTGTTGACAAAACAAGCAAACGAAAGAAGGAAAACGAACTTCGGATTTGCGTGGAATGTTGGGTCCCTTAACTAACCACGTGCGGACGAAGTATTAGCTTAGGCCCTAGACTGCTATAAAGCAGACATCGCCGCCATCCAGGAAATACGATAGGATGGACCGGGCAAAAAAAGGATGAGAAACTGCGATATTTACTATGGTGACTGCTACCTAGAAAATCTACAGCGTTTATTTGGATGCGGCTTCGTCATTGGAGCCAGACTTAGACAAGAAGTCTTGAGATGTAGGTGTATCAATTGGCGCCTCATGACCATACGCATCAAGGCTGAATTCGGCAATATTAGCCTGATATGCGCGAACGCCCCAACAGAAAAGAAAGATGACAATACGAGTACCAAAGATATATTCTTCGAGCTCTTAGACAAAATATATGAGCTAACATCGACGCGGACCACTACTTGGTTTAAGCCAAGGTAGCACTTCGGATTTCCAGACCCAAGGCAAAACAGGGTGCTGGGAGAAGGTACAACGTCCAAAGTCTACAATCGCCAGAGATCGCCAAATCCTTTTCCGACCGAGTTACAAGTAACCTCTCTCGAAGTTCTCTGCCGCCAACACAATGTATCGAAAACCAGTGGCAACATTGCCAAGATGCAATCAGAGAAGTCACTTCTGATGAGCTGGGTTCCAAGCAGCCACCAACAAGGAACCCCTGGTTTGATCAGGAATGTCGGAAGGCAAATGCAGCCAAGCAACAGGCACGCAAAGCAGCGCTGCATAAAAAGGATGAGAGCTGCTCAGAGCTCTATGAGCAGAAGAGGCGAGAGGAACACCGACTTCTCAGAAGGAAAAAGAAAGGGCATGATAAGCGTGTGGTCGAAGATGTTGAGAGGTTTAAAAACTGGAATGAAGTTCGATAGTTTTATAAACAGGTGAAACGAAATTCACAGGAACATAAACCTAAAACCGAAGGCTGCAAAGACGAAAGTTGAAACATCATAGTGGAACCGCAGTCAATGCTGAGGATATGGAAGGACCACTTCTGCAGACTGTATAACTGTAACGACGAACTGAATTCCGCTGTCAGGCAGGATGATCCATTCGACATAGACGACGAAAGCCAACAATCCCGTCCTCCCGACTTGGACGAAGTAAAGATTGCCATATCTAAGCTGAAGTCTAATAAAGCCGCTGGAGCGGATGGCGTTTTAAAGCAGCTGGAGATAAGTTGGTTAGGAGCATGCACCAACTTATCTGTAAGATATGGTCGGAAGAAAGCATGCCCGATGAATAGAACCTCAGTATTGTTTGCCCGATCCTGAAAAAAGGAGACCCTCTAAACTGCAGTAATATAGAGGAATCAGTCTACTTAACATCGCCTTTAAAAACTTCTTTTGCCTTAATATGTGAACGTCTAAAGCCCATCGTCAAGAACCTGATAGGTACTTATTAGTGTGATTTTAGACCAGGAAAGTCCACAGTTGATCAAATATTCACATTACGGCAGATGCTGGAAAAAAACCCAAGAACACCAAATCGACACCCACCATCATTTCATCGATTTCAAGGCCCCATATGACAGCATATACAGGGACGAACTGCAGACCTCACACGTCAACACTATCTTCCAAAAGTCTGTCCAATTACTGGCATATGTTGATGATATTGACATAATCGGAAGAACTCAGCGTGATGTCAATGGAGCTTTTGTGAGTATTGAGGCAGAAGCGGCAAAAATGGGTTTAACGGTGAATGAGGGCAAAACAAAGTACATGCTGTCGTCAAGAAAGGACATACAACATCGACGTCTTGGTCAAAACGTC
The DNA here is from genome assembly GCF_945859685.1 of Eupeodes corollae. NCBI lineage: Eukaryota > Metazoa > Arthropoda > Insecta > Diptera > Syrphidae > Eupeodes > Eupeodes corollae. The sequence goes on along the minus strand of NC_079149.1, from coordinate 28,333,279 downwards.
ACCATCGACAGACGTAACTTTGAGGTAGTCAGGGACTTCGTCTACCTAGGCTCCGCTGTAAACGCAGAAAACAACACCAGCGCTGAGACCAAACGCAGAATAACTCTTGCTAACCGCTGTTTCTTTGGACTAAGAAAGCAATTGCGTGGTAAAGTCCTCTCTCGAGGGACCAAAGTGTTGCTATATAAGACCCTTATCATCCCCGTACTGCTATACGGGGCAGAAGTATGGACTGTGGATGAAAGCACCTTGGGTCACTTCAAAAGAAAAGTTCTTCGAGTGATCTACGGTTTCGTATACATCGAAGGGGAGTGGAGGAGAAGATGGAACGACGATCTGTACGGGCTGTACTGCAACGTAGACTTAGCTAGAAGGGTAACACTCCAACGACTGAGATGGCTGGGTCACGAAGAGCTCATGGAAACCAAAGCTCCGTCCCGGAAAGTCTTCGAATCCACACCCACAGGGCAGTGCAGTAGAGGAAGGCCGCAGATCAGGGGGCGCGCACAAGTGACCTCACCAAACTTGGAGCGCGAAACTGGAGACATCTAGCTAGGGACCGAGCTAGATGGAGAAGTTTGTTGGGTGAGGCCCTAGTTAGCACAGGACTGCAGCGCCACCTTACGTAAGTAAGTAACGTCTGTTTCGCAAGATTTCTCATGAACTTTCATTATTTAGAAGTATTGTAATAAGTCGTTTTTTAATAAAAAGGAAAAAGTGTTTTACTATTTATCAAAGGTTTGCAATTTAAGAATAGTTAGCAAATTGATAAAAATTCCTACTTTAATAAATGCAAAGTGTCTTTAACTATAAGTTTTTTTAATTTTACGCCAAGGTTTTTGAAAAACTCACCGAAAATATGATATGCCAGGTTATTTATTTGTAAATAATATTTTTTTATATTTATTTAGTAATATTAATCAAAAATTTGTGTTAATTTCTGTTAATGATTTATGGCAAAGCTCTCACATTACATCAATCATTTTTATGCTTCTGCTATTCGTTGTTTGTAAATTTTTCCCTGTTAATTCGATGAAAATATCAGAGAGAAAATATTTATGAAATTGATGTTTGTTTGTTTATTTGTTTTATATTTTCCTAATTACACAATTCCTTATTTATTATTATATTAATTCATATACAATTCATTCATTTCATGCTCCAAATTCATTCCAAGATAACACAATGTGAATATTTAATTATGCATGTATTGTATATGAATGTAAAATCCATGTTAGGTCACGCAATAAAATTATGATAAATAATTTTTCATTATTTCATACCATTCCATACATATAATTATTTTTCTACTGATGACCTGATCAGTGTTTTGGTTTTGTTTTATTAATATTTGTTTTTTTTTATATGAAATAAAATATAATGAAATATGAACTTCCTTGATTTAATGAAATTCCATTTTAATGTAGTTGGAAGAATTTGAACAATTTATTATTAATAAACATTAAATATTAATTCAATGTAAATAATTAAATACAAAGTTTATTAAAACGTATTGAATTCAGAAATGTTTAAACAAATTTAATATGAGTAATTTTTAAATTAAATTTATCTGTGTATATAATATCCTTTTAATATCAGGAGTTAATATAATGCAAACAAATAAATTTAAGAATTTAATACGAAATAAATGTGTATACGCCTCAGTGTACCATTTCATTCAATAGTTGTTTTTATACATTAAAACAAATGCAGAAAATTTCTAACAGAATTAATATTTTGTAATTAGTTTCTATTTGTTGTTTTTTGACAACATTAAAAGTTTTTGCATCAGTGGAAACCTTTTCTGTGAGAAAAACTCGATCTTTAGTTCAGAAATCAATAGAAAATGGTTTCCAGACACATAAGTATCTAAGTATTTTCTTAAATTTCAGTATTTTTTAATCATATAGCTTGATTTTATCGTTCTTCGACGAAAATTTAATATTTACAATTATATCAAAAAGAAGAAAAAAAAATTAAGACAACCTTGTTGAGATATAGTAAGACCCGGTTAAATGGTTCAAATTAAATTCCCAGTTTAATACGTAGTAAGCAGTTATAAGGAAAACTTCTATTTGAATTTTAACGCATGAAAAAGAAGAAAGCATTTAGCGTTTTTTTTTGTTTAGTTAAAAAAATGTTTAGAAAGTAAAATTCTTTGAAATTATGCAAAAAAAAGGCAGTTAATTGAGAAATGTTCTTTTAAGTAAATTCTTGTGTGCAAACATCTTTGAAATTTGTGTTCTTTTGTATTTTTTAGTTTTATACACTCATAAGAGAGATACTTACCCTGGTGCTACTGTATTTATATTACGATTTTTTTTTCAAATGCGCAAAAACAATTAATTAAGTGTCACTACCTTAAAAACAAAACTATAAAAAGAGGCTGGGATGCGACCCAAACTGATAACTTCCCATCCCGTCTGTCGATTTGTCTTGCTTAAAAGTTTGTCTCGTATCAATTTTTAAAAAATTTGCGTATTATTTTGTGTAGATTTTCTTTTTTTATGAAAAAATGGACTGTTGGATTTTTATATAAAAATTATAGAATATCGAATCAATTTTTACCAACCTTTATTAATTTTGTTCTAGGTTTTTATTTTTTGTAAAAAAAACTGTTAATTTGATTTTTCTCAACATTTTTCAGAATGTTGAAAACATCATTTCTTATAAGAAAAAATAAGTTTGAAGCCTAAATTTCAAGTTCTTGAAAGGATATTTGAATCGATATTCAATTTTTACCAACTTTGAGTAATGTTTTTTTAGATTTATATTTTTTTTATAATTCGATTTATCTCAAAATTTTATCAGATGTCAAAAACATTATTCTTCATTACACAAAATTATTTTGGAAATGAAATCATATTTTAGTTTTTCAGTTTTTTTGATTTATAAATAAAACGTTAAATTGATTTTTTTTCAAAAAAATATACTTCTTTGATATCACGTTACAATATATTATATTAAATTTAATTCAAGTCTCTAGCGTTTTTGGTTCGTAAGATATTTAGTGTTAACCAAAATTTTCACCTTTTTTCAAACTGCTATGGTAAAAAAAAACACCCAGGCAATTTTCTTGAGAGCCCTTTCTGCATCTTTCTGCCTTACTATCTGTATAACAAAATTCATTTGAAATCGATATCTCTTCTGATTCTTGAGCTCTTTACGACAAAAAGAACGAACGTTGCGAACGTACGTACACACGGACGCACAGACATCTTTTTAAAAATCTTTTATTTCGACTCTAGGGACCTTGAAACGTCGAGAAATGTTAAAATTTTCAATTTGACAAATCGGACCCATTACAATAACTTCCTATGGGAAGTTAAAAAATAAACTTAAAACAAATCATTTATTGTTCACGCAATACTTTTAAATTAATGTTTTTTTCATTTCTTTCAAATTTTCCTAAAATATTGTTATGTCAATACTATGAAATCAGCAATGAATAAAATTCATCAATGTGTAATTTTCGGTTCTTATTGCTGGCAGATTTAGTGCTAAAGACTTACGGGTTCAATATCAGGCGATAAACTTATTTGATTTCTTAAAATTTGACGTGCGAGCTCAGCCCATGGACGATGTTAAAGAAACCACATGACAGCGCAAAACCTGGTCTAAGGTCTTTTTTTGACATCGAAAGGCTAGAAAGACCTGTAATAGTCATTTTCGACGAACCAAATCTTTCCATGATCAAAAATTTAGGCAAAAAATACTACAATGTCCTAAAGTTAGTAAAAATTTCTGGTCGTTTGTAAAAAACGTACAAAACACCACGTCATCCTCATTTCATTGCTTGCAGCACATTTTGCTGTTAATTCGACGCTACCGGATAGTGTCATGCGTCCTCCTGTTCTTGAGACCGTAAATGATTCTATTGGACGAATCTTCTTTCGTAATCGTGCAGTCGCAAGAATACTGAAAGACCTTGACATAAACAAATCCGCTGGGCCAGATAGTATTCCCCCTATTGTTCTGAAGAGATGATCTTCATCGTTGGCAAAACCACTGCGTAAGCTTTTCCATCTGCCCTATTCTACAGGTCTCTTCCTAAGTGGATGGAAAACTGCATTTGTCCAGCCTGTCCCTAAAAAAGGCGAATCCTCCTCCCCCTTAAAATATCGTCCAATTGCACTTACGTCCTTCTTTCTAAGGTCATAGAAACGCTAATTAATTTTCAGCTTAAGAAATATCTTGAAGAACGGAAGCTTCTTCATGACCGACAGTATGGCTTTCGTAGCTATAGGTCCACTGGTGATCTCATGGTTCATCTCACCGAACAGTGGAACAAATCTTTACATCGTTTTTGAGAAAGTAAGATTATTGCACTAGATATTTCAAAAGCATTTGATAGAGTTTGGCACCAAGCTCTCTTATTGAAAATGTGCTTTTGGTATTGATGAATCTCTTCCTAGTTGGATTAGAAATTACCTTTCTAACCGTTCTGTACAAGTTGTATTGGATGGTTACAAGTCTGAAATTCATAAAATAAATGCTGGTGTACCCCTGGGCTCCGTTTTGTTTCCGACTCTCTTTCTTATATTCATAAATGATCTTATGTCTGCCACTTCTAATCCATTAACCTGTTTCGCCGACGACAGCGGCTTTTCATATTCGTTTGTAGATTCACATCCTTGTCCTTTGGATGTTTAATTTCAACGGCAGCGTATGATAAGCTCATTAAATTCTGATCTCGACAGCATTGTCCAATGTGGAATCAAAAACCGTGTAGAATTTAATGCTTCGAAAACTCAATGCTGTCTCCTGTCGTTAAAGCGTAACGCACCCCCGATGCCACTTTCTATGAGTGGCACTTGCATCCAAGAAACTAATCAACTGTCAGTACTTGGTATGTGGATCACAGATCACTTTTTATGGAACGATCATATATTTGATATCGCCAAAAAAGCTGCCAGGTGCTAAGGATTTCTCCGACCATACAAGAAATTTGTCACCCCTTCTGATCTTGCTATAATCTTCAAAGCTTTCATCTGTCCAAAGCTTTTGAATTTAATTCGCATATCTAAATAAGTTTAAATCTCTTGGATAGAATTCAAAAAAGGGCTTTAAAAATGATAGGCGACAGAACTATATTCGAAACATTTACATCGCTAGAACACCGTCGCAATGTTTCATGTCTTTCGTTGTTTTATAGATATTTGTATAAACAATGTTCTGTTGAACTAGCCAGTTGCATTCCACCCCTTAAACGATTCAGCCGTAATACTCGCATTTCCAGGAATGCTCATCAGTTTACCCTTGAGCTCGATTTCGGGCGTACTGACAAGTATAGAGATTCTTTCTTAAATCACACATAGAGAATGTGGAATGCTTTGGCCAACTCTGTTTTTCCCTCACATTTTAATGTTCAGAACTTTAAGACCAATGTGCAGCGGTATCACCTTTCAAATCCTGCCCTATTTTCCTAACGCTCGCACTGTGTTTAAATATGAACATATAAACTCAATAACCCCTTGAGTGCTTGTGAATTTAAAAAAAAAAAAACCCAAGACCTCTGGAATGACAGTCCAATGCACCATCATGCCACGGGTACTTCAACCTAACATCTGGTCCGCCAAAACATATCGCAAGCCTATGTTTTTTAATTTTTTATTTTAATTTTTGAAGAAAAAGACATCATATTTTGAGACTTATGGTATTGAAAGGTTAAGACAAACAAAAAAGCTTGGTAATTGTAGGTGTGCTGAAATATAGCTTAAAAATGGTAGAGGATCTAAACTCCAAGCAGATTATTTCAGTTTTTCGCCTATTAACAAAGAAACATTTTCGGAATTTCGCGTGATCCAAAATAAAGGGTGTCCCAAAATTAACGCAAGATTTGAATTTGAAGTGTTGGCAACCCTAAAAAAAAAGCAATTTGACAGCTAACAGTATAGGGTTATTAAAAATGGAGCGTTACAAGATAGAACAACGTGCCTTCATTATTAAAGAATATTTCAAAAATAGTGAAAGCTTGGCGGCTGCAGTTCGAAAATTTCATACAAAATATGGTCGGAATAGTGTTTTAACTTCGTCAACTGTGAAAAGATTTATTGAAAAATTCATGGAGACTGGATCCGTTGTAGACGCCAAACACACTGGTCGTCCAAAAACAAGCCGTTCAAATGCGAATGTCGAAGCAGTGCGTGAGACTGTTGCTGACAATCCAGGAACCTCAATTCGACGTTGTGGACAAGAATTGCAAATTTCAAGAACCTCTCTACAGCGTATACTCACCAAAGATCTGTGTCTTCATGCTTACAAAATTCAATTAACACAACAATTGAAGCCTAATGACCATAGACAGAGAAGAGAGTTCGTTGAATGGATTATTGAACATCAACAAATGGACCCTGATTTTTCGAGCAAAATCACCCTAAGTGATGAAGCACATTTTCACCTTGATGGCTTTGTTAATCTCCAAAATTGACGCATTTGGGGTTTGGAGAACCCACATGTGATTGTCGAAAAAAAATGCATCCACAACGCGTGACTGTATGGTGTGGATTTTGGGCTCTCTCGTTTCGGTGATCAAAATTGGCCCCCTACATCGTGTGATTTAACACCATTAGACTTCTTTTTATGGGGTTATTTGAAATCACAAGTCTATGTCAACAAGCCCACAACCACCCGTGTATTAAAGGAAGAGATTCAACGCTGTATCAACGATATTCAGCCACATTTATGCAGAATGGTCATGGAAAATTTCAACAAAAGAGTGCGCATGTGCATGCAAAGCCGTAAAGGCCATTTGTCCGATGTGTTATTTCATACTTAACCCTATACTATGTACTTTACGAGTCAATAAAAATATAACTATCAAAAGACTAAAAATGAAAATAAGGGTTATTTAACAAATTATCGAGCATAAGTGGAGAGTTATCAGCGTGGTTTACATTCCATCCAGTTTTTTAAGTTTTTGTGTTTCAACCTTATTTTTCAACGAAATTTGTTGTTTTGAATTGGAATACAACTTAAAATTCCTAATTAAGTCTAGTTATTAATACATAACTCTTTGAAAACGCAAAAAAGTACATAATACTTTGTTTTTAAGACCAAACTAATATATTGCCTTTTTCTTAGCAAAATATTGTTCCATGATTTTATTAAGTAATTCAAACTCTTTATCTTTTTGATATAGTTCAAGTTGTTTAAATACCTCACTTATTTTTCGTGAGTTATTGTAACTAATTACGATATGACTTATGGGTCGTTATTTGACTTTATTTAAAGTCTTGAAATACGTTAAATCAAAACTATTTTAACGTATTTCAATAACTCAGATGAAGTCAATTAAAGAGTTTTAGAGTTAAATGTTGGTGCAAAATTCCGAATCTGAACTCCGTTTTAACTGTAAGTGATTTAACGTTTTCAACATCATTTTTATATTTTCTTCAATACATTAGAAAAATTTGATGTTCATGAGCTGATAACTCAGAAATCGGTATAAGAACAAAAATTTGCCTTTATACCGGGTTTTTTTATGATCCGTTTAAGCACAAATGCTTAACTTATTTTTAAGGTTTATGTAGGGCAGAATAAGGCTTACAATTAATCACAATTGTTTAAAAATTAATAAGATACTGATAATAGTTTAAGGGAATATTGAAATAAGAGTTCACAGATTTTGAAAATCAGCAAATATTAATTAAAAAAACTGCTTTAAAAGTTAAGGTAGCCTTTCGAATTGTAAAAGACAAAATTTTTTTTATAATAAACGCTCGTCAAAGGAATAATAGTACACTTATTATGTAGACACAGTGTGAGCACTAGGAAATGGAGACACGAATTTAAAAGAAGGTGTCGGTGGACATTGGTTTCGAATTCCTGAATATTGCAATGACATTCGCGTAGTACGGCTAAAAAACAAATCTCTGTACTTAGCAGTACGGCCGAAGTTGGGGTCAAGGGTATACTTATGAGCATTCCTAGAAGAGCTAGTATTACGGTTGAACTGTTTAAGGGGGGGAATGCAACTGGCTATTTATATAGAGCATAAACCGTCAAAATAACGGTAAAAGAGGTTAACACAAGAAACATTTCGACGATGTTCAAGTGACGTTAATGATCTTGTGATGTTAATATCACCAATCAATCTAAATGTCCTACGTTCAATATTGTCCAAGAGGTTTAGGTAAGTTGCTGGAGCACCAGCCGAGATATGGGAGTTAAACTCAAGCTTTGGACGTATATACGGCTTTTAGATAACAACCAGATCAGAGGGGGAGAAAAACTTCTCCCATAGCTTTAGAAAACAAAATCATCTTGCAATGGCAAGAAGGGTATATCTCGCTTTTATGATACAGGACAGAATATGGTTTTCAAAGCATTAAATTTCACACGTTTTTTTATTCCCCAGTGTACAATGCTGTTTTAGTTCGCAATTTAATGAGCTTATCATATCTTGTCCTTGCAGTTCCACATCCGAAGGTGAGGGATGTGATTCTGAAAATAAATATGAAAAGCTAGGAGTACTATCGTCAGCAAAACAATGTGTTGAATAAGAAGTTGCAGACAGGAGATCGTTAGTAAAAATGAGAAAGAGTGTTGGAGATAAAACTCAGCCTTGGGGTACACCAGCATTGATTTTGTGGTTTTCAGACTTGAATCGATAAAATATAACTTGTATTGCAAGATTCGAAAGGTAATTAATTACTAATCCAATCAAGGAGGGATTAATGAAAACCGAAAGCATGCATTTTCGATAAGAGAGCCCGATGCCAAACCATATCAAATGGTTTCGAATTTCAAAAACTTGACAATAAAATGTCATCATAACCTTAGGAAGAGTTTAATTTGATCGCCAGCTTTTTGAACAGTGTATCAATGATAAACACATTTTTAAAATACCTTAAAATTTAAAATTCAATTGATTGTAACCTAACCTTTAAATGACATTCTTAATATTTATCAACATTTAATTGTAACAAATATTAAACAATTTTGGTCTACATTCAATCAACGATCTCTTTTAAAGACGAACCACCTCTAAGTTAAAGCCTCAACTGTGTGAACAAATAAAATGTTTTTTTTTTATAACAACCAAAAAATACTTTTGTAATATTTGCTCAGCACAGAATATTTTATTTAATAATGTTACAGTTTCATAGCAAAACTAACACAGGGTGAAGGGGTTAGCGAAAATCATAATAATTTGGTACATTTTTGTTTCAAACTTAATCCATTTACTAAAAGTTTTAAGTTAGAAGAAAATAAAGCTTAAAAAGTTCTCGATAATTTTATTGTTTTTTAAGAATCCACAACTTTTCATATCTCCTAAGTAAAAATAAGTAAATATCATAATACAATCAAAACCAACGTTCTTCCTTCTGCAGATTTCCGTTCCTTTTGAATCACGATTTTATTACCACACTTAAACGTGTTTTAATTACGTAGGGAAAACATCTCACGTAATAATAATTATAATAAATTATTATTATAATTTTCTCCTCCTTCCTAACCCTTTCAACGTAAACAAGGGTTTTAAACAACGAACTTCAGGACCCGAGAAGTATAATAAAGACACAGCAAAGCCAACCAAATCCAGCGTCAGAATACATAAATATACACTAAACCGTAGAATTATTATTACTGCAGTCCTGGAAGACGTGGATAAACCGATTTTATTTTCTTGTTTTGTTTCAAAAGTAGGGTGCGAGGATTGAGTTTTTGTTTTTATACTTTAACCCAATATGTATTCAAAAACGTATGAGAACCTAGATACGTAACGCACCTCTATGATGGTCCATACAGTATGTCATACCTTCAAACGACGCAACGTACAAATATGTTCCCTTACATTTTCTTTGGTGTTAAGGTGCAAATTTGAAATAACTCTTCAACCTCATCATCGCATTGAGGGTATTATTATTCATCTTCTTTTTCTTAACTTGAGTTGAAGCCCTTTATGAATCTTACAGCAACCTCATAACCCTAAACCTACTGTGGAAAACCTTAACAATTTTTGAATGAAGTAAACAAAATCCGGTCAAAAGGTTCTCATTAGATTAAGAATCGTTTGTACTATATTATATTGAAAGGGTTGGTGGGGCGAAGGGTTGCTGCTTCATGGCATAAGGGTATAGTAGTCTTGAATAGACTTCTATATATATATATACAAGTCGAACTATTGTAGGTTTCAAAAGCCCTATAAGAGTTAGGCACTCTCCTACTCCCTATTATGTGACTCATGTTAAGTGGGTTGAGGAGAAAGTGAATTAATCGCACATGAAATACATATAGACAATCTTGTATGCATTGTATATTCCTTTCATGTGCTTTTTTTTAACCACCCCACTTCCCCCCTTATCCTTCCGTTCGTCGTGTTCGTCGTCATCATCGTCGTCGTAAGTGTGTGTAATCTGAAAATGGGTAAAGCTTAATGACGTTGTCACAAAAAAAGTGGAGAACAAGCTCTGCTGGATTTACTATAAAGAAAATACAAGGGCCCCCTAAATAACATGACACTGTAAAACCAATGTCTCTTTGTTACGATCCTGATTTAGGAAAATGTGTCCTTGTACATTAATCTTGTGATTAAGAACCAACAGAAAATCAAAGCCCAAAAGGATTTCTATCCATAAACGGGGTGCGATGTATCTGTTTCAATGTATTCTCGTATTCTGACTTCGAAGAGAAAGAAAAAGTATCGGTACTAAGACTCAGCCTTGCATATTCCCATAAGGATTTAGGCCTTCGAAAGGATAAAATACGTCAATGGAGAGGAACTCCTGCGGCTGTTTACATGCAAGAGCTATGTATACCCATAAAAGGGGTACACGAGCTTCTTTTGTTCACTAAATTCTTTATTTTATTTTATTTTATGGGGGTAGATCTGACTTCAAAGACTAAAGGATTCTCTTATACTCTTTTTTTGTTGTTGTTATAGTTTAAGTGGAAGCCCAAACAAAAACGAAGAAATAAAAGATTCCATTGACAATAAAAAAAAAAAAAAAAAACACATAAAATATATTTTATATAGGACACAAGACAAGAAGGCAAAGCTATAGTTAGCGGTTGTTTTTGTTGTTTCTGTTGTCGTTGTTGTGGGAGATATAATGTAGGCTATAATATAGACTCTCTTAAACTCTATACAAGCTTCTATATTATACCTATGTGATATGCCCTTAGCCTTTGGTCACACTTGACATTAAATTGTTTCTAGGACCAACAAACATGCTAGCTACTACATAGCGGAGCTAATTTACATTCCCTCAATAATGTGTGTGTGTTCTCCACACACAAACACATTCTTAAAGATACATATACAAAAAAGATTGAGGTTAAAGAGAGATTTTTATTTTTCTTTCTTGTTGTTGTAATAGAGTATAAATGTTCTCGTTTTAAAGTGCTGATTCTGTGGCCAGAAATGGGGATAGTTAAGAAGGCTGATTTTACTACTTATATAGTTTAACAAAAGGAGGGTTTGATAGATAGATAGATACAACCCCTAATCCAACTTTTACACACATCTAGACCACGAATAGCGATGACTTTATGTAGAAAAGGAAAATGCAAACGATTAACGATTACTAACGAGTTCAAAAAAGATTCAAGTATAGAAAAACCAAAGCCACATTGATCCTATACAAAAACAAAATTGAGAGCTGATTGGATTGGTGCCATATCATGACGACAAGCTTTGGGATATAATGGACTTATATGGCCCAGTTGGGAAGATTCGACACTCAAGTTTGCCTAAAAGTGATTTGGCTTGTTAGTTTTAATGAGGTTGCAAGTGAGTGTTTTTAATATGAAAAAAGATGGAAATGTTATGATAGCTTGCTTGATAGCAAACACAGATTGATTTTTATCTTCAGCAAGGGAAGCATTTAATAGCTGAAGGGGTCAGTAGTTTTGGAGATATTCCACAATAAAAAGAAAATGGATGATAATTGAATTGAGGATTAGAGATGGTGTTTTTTGGGCTTCAATTCAAGTTTTGAAAATTATTGTTATTTTAAATTGGGATCGTTTCGGATGAAAAATTAAGATATTCATAAAAATTTGTCAATTATTTTAATTTAAAGTAATGACTACGGATTCGAGGGTTCGAAAAGATTTCTTCAAGTGAAAAACAAAGTGTAAAAGAGAAGTTAAGATGTTTTCCGACTATCAAGGTATCAAGATTGTAAATGCATGGTCTTAAGAGAGATGTCTGTTTGTGTATGACCGTCCATACGTCGACACTTTCGGCATCCTTTTTTTTGTTGGCCTTATATAAAAAAAAGAGGTGGGATGCGACCCACACTGAAAGCTTCCCATGCCGTCTGTCAATTTGTCTTGCTTAAAAGTTTGTAGGTTTTGGGTTATATGTTAAAAAAGTTGTAAGTTGAAATATTCTTAAACATTTAAAAATTAACAACAATATTTTGCATACAATGAAATAGTTTAATTTCAAAATCTATTTTCGTTAACGAGATTTGTGTTTCTCACTGGCCGAATACAAGTTAGTGAAAGAGTTACTAAAAGAGGGCACAGCTGAGTTTTTCAACGAGAAATTTAAGACGGTCCTTCTGAAGGGCATACGTTCCTGCACGATACCGGAGGAGCTCTTAGCTGAGCTCCGTCGTGTAAAAGCCACTGAAGATCTCGATTTTATCGGGGTCAAGCCTTTCACTACGGTAAAGTTCAGGCGAGGGGGTTATAGGCTTACAATGTTCCTCGTAATATTATCGAAGCAGTTTTGATAGTGTGAAGAAAATAGAATCTCTCGACAATCAAGCTATACACTGGGACACATTAAAAAGGCACGACGACATTCTACAATATACGAAGTGCCAGAGGTTTGGCCATGCTAAAACCAACTGTAATATGCAGTTGCGCTGCGTCAGGTGCTCAGAAACCCACATCGAAGACAAATGCAAGCTGGGAAATGAGCGGGTTGAGGATTTGGCCCTGCTCAAGTGTGTGAAAACCAAGGGCATCTGGCTAACTATACGCGTTGCCCTAAGGTCCAACAAATGAATCGAAAACAGGTCAGTCCAAAAGCCGAAGGAAGTCGAACAGTTAGACAGGCTCCAACACAAAAATTCGTGCATCCCAAATTCTCTTACGCCCAAATGGTGTCAGGGAATGGGACCACAAGACAGGCTTCACCACCGGTTGCCCAAAAAGCCCTCGTGCCTAAGGAACCAGAGGTGCAGCTTGACATTGTAGCCTTGTTGATGAGCATACAAGGTCTACTAACAGGGCTGCAAAGTCAGATAAAGGAGCAAGGCAAAAGGGTAGATCATCTCTACTCTTTGTTGCCTGGCCTGGCGCAATTTAGACCATAATGGGCGCGCTGCAGGAGACGTGCGTAAAAATCCTAGCTGTGAATATAAATTCACTGATCAGGATTGAACGAAGAGCCAACATGTTCCAATTGTTGAAAGACTACAGCCCCGATGTGTTTATGGCTAGCGAAACCAAGCTAAACCACAAACACAAATTGACTTATAAAAATTACAATATCGTAAGAAGAGACCGGCCCGACTCCACTCAAGGGGCGGTGTCGCTTTCTTTATACGAAACGGCATTAATTATAAAGTCATAAACAACAATGAATTGCGAAAGCTCAAGACGCTATAAGTTTGCGTTGATCTCTCTCACTCAAGGGAAGCGGATGTATATGATTGCGGGGTATGCGGCTGAAGCTCCGCAGGTTACATACTTTGCTTCAGAACTCGAGATTCTTTTTAGGGAACTGAAACTGAGCTTGCAAGAAAACTATTTCATCTTGGCCGGTGATTTGAACGCAAAACATGAAGATTGGGGAAATCAACATAATAATCCCAGAGGTAACCATCTTTTTAATTTGATGAATCTTTACAGCGTTGAATATGGCGTCGACCTGCTGGCTACTGAAAAGCCATCGTATCCAAGAAGCGGCTCCTTTCTGGATCTTTTGCTGTACGACACCAGACTGACAGTTACAGACAAAGTGGGTAATC
>NC_079149.1:28263939-28319145 GCF_945859685.1 Eupeodes corollae | reverse complement strand
ATGAATGAAAGTCAGACATAATTTTGAAATCGCTAAAACTACATCAATTATGAGATTTCTTTTCAACTGTTCCTATTTTTTGAGCCATAAGTGTACATAAAGGTATCAACTGTCACTTTATATATAGTTCAGCATTCTGCACATCATATCTATCGCTTCTTACTTATTCTTCCCGTTAAGAGGATTGTTTGCTTCTATTTCTGGAGTTTTTGATGTGCAAGTTTTAAAAGTCCCTATCTACTGTACGTGTATTTCAAAAAACATCATCACACAAATTAGTACATAGAAAATAGGTAGGTAGGTACTCATGAATAAAAGAAAAACTGTCCCATTAGTCGTAATGAGATTCCCTGCAACCAAAACCAAGTGCCATATGGTGGGTGGCTTAACGATCCAACAGTTAATGTATCTTCCTATACTCAAAGAGAACAAGTAGTTATGGGTAAGTTTCATGATAGAAGGGTTGAAAAAAAGAGTTTTGTAGTGCTATACACCTTATACCGTTATACCTAACCTCGTAGATACTTAAGTTTTCGATACCTACATAGATTAATAGTTGGGGTTGTGTGCAACGTATGTTATAAAGCAGAGTTCATTCATCATGATGATACAAAATGATTGAAGTGGAAATAACTAGCTGCATCACACAAAACATATTTTAAACCATTGAACACGTAATCAATTTTCTAAGGGGTGTGGGAATAGGGTTTTTTTTTCAGTTACTATGTGTAATGTATGGGGTCGCAAGATGTATTGAATAAGCACATCATCAAGAGTCTGAAGGGTTCGATCACTTTTCACAAAAGAATTCCTCTGCAACGAGAGCTATTTTTATTCTTTTTAAAGGAAAAGTTTTGACGCTTGCAACTTTATCTTCAGCAAAAAAGTTTATGTAACTAAAGACTGCACATCAAAAGTGACCATAAATGAGTTAAATATGGAAAGTAGAACACGTAATAAAGAATACCGAACATGGAAAATGGAACACGGAACAAAGAATACGGAACATGGAAAATGGAACACGGAACACGGAACCAAGAATACGGAACTTGGAAAATGGAATACGGAACCAAGAATACGGAACCATTTTCAACATGGAATGTGGAACGTGGAAGATTAAACATGGCATTGACAAAATTGCATATAGAACAAGAACATGAACATGAACGTGTTCCATTCCATTTATTTATGGAACAAGATCCTTAAAACCTCTTCAAGGATTGTGAATTCATAATTTTGCTAGATACAGGTTCAAACTTGACTTCATACGTCGAGAGGAGGGTACTTAATTTAAATTCAATTAAAAAGTTAATTCGATTTAATTTCATAATTGCCATAAATTCCATCCGGCTTAATTTTACTTCTATAATCCTTTATCTTTCAACGTCAAGCTATATAGATTGGAAAAGTATGAATATTAACCATCATAATGATTAAAATTCAGGGGAATAATTTCGACTTGCCAGAGGTATAGGCTTGGATCTTATGATAAAATACCTGACCTATTTTGGTGTCATAGCTCAGATAGTTTCGTTCGTCATATATAGCACAGGAAATTATATTCGGTGTGTGTCTGTGTGGCATAGTGCCAAAAGCCTCTAGAGCCAAAACTCTTACCTCTACTCATACCTACACTTTATAAACCCAAAAACCATATTCCGTCTTCATTTTGCGAATGAAAAAGGAAAATAAATTCATAGTAAATCCACGCGATTATCTTTACCGTAAACGATTAAATTGCATTGCATTGAAGTTGGAGCCACAGCAATTGAGCAGCGCAGGATATCATCCAGGAGGAAAAGCATAAAGGGTTATTGCATCCTGTGTGCCGGTCGGTCGTTTGAATATATCTGTGACCGACATCGAATCTACCTCAACTCAATCCAACTCAACAACAGCCAAGATTATTCTACGTACTATAAGCCAGGCCAGGAGGAGGTACGTTTATGTTCCTGCAGTCATCAGTGTGGCGTGATGTGGTAGTTTTATCGATTCCTTCCAAGGACTAAATAACGTCCTCTCTGATCTATCGTGTCTTATCTTTTATCCTTGTCAGAGGAAAGGAAGGAAACGTGGTCGTTGAATATAGTTTTGTGGAGTGATGTTGAAGACAACGACATACACTCTGGGGCTATTGACAGCGTCCATAAGACATAAATGATGTCCTCAAATAGCCGCGGAGAATAGTCAATCATGCCAATGATTAAGATGACGACCATAAAAGAGAGACAGAGATAAAGGTAGAGAGAAGAAGTTGAATTATGTGACAATAACGAAGATGGGTAATGGTGGGGAAAGGGTTGGAGTTGGTTAATAGCGAACATGAGCAGGATGATTGTTTTTGTGTCTTGAGAGTTGAGAGTTAACTGACACAAGATGCATTGCCCTTTTGGCTATTTCTCTAAAGACTCCTATGATGAAGATGCAGAAAAGAAAAACATCTATGACCGTGCATTAAAGTAATGTACTATATACTCATATCCTTCTTATATAAAAGCTCAACTCAATGATGCAGCATGCAAGTGAAACAATCTTGCCACAAGCGTTATTATGTTTTCTTTTTAGCTTGCAACTGACAGCGAACATACTTCAATTAGATAATGTTTTTAAGTGACGATGGAAAAGGATATTTTCTTTCTATTTTCTTCTTTTGGCTTAAGGATATAACATCGTCTACTATAGGAGTTGATTGATGTTATTGACATTTTTTCAACCCATCAAGGATAAGTATTGGAAGAATGGTTTTTATTTTTTCCCGAACATTTTAAAAGGATAAATCAGTTTTATCTCGTCTGAAGTATGGTCTAAATTACGTCAATTTTGAACTAAATTTGAGAGACGGGTGGTCGGTTTTCCTTCCCTATAATCTTATGTACGCTTCCTTAAGGAATCTTAACTAAATCTTATTACTTTCGAATATTGATTTATATTTGCCAGAAGTTTCTTACCAAATGATGCTAATGTGATTTGGCATTCTGAAGATTACACACAACGTTTTATTATTTTTAAAAAAACTTCAAATTGGAACTTTTTGTAATTTATAATTCTCAATTTTTCAAGTTCCCTTTAATATAAATCAATGGTTTTAGACGAGGACTGTCGGTCTGTGCTTTCATGAAAGGTCGATCCTTTCCGACGATACCACTATGGCCCGGAAACCAGATCAGGGTAACACCGAGGTTAATATTCAGGCTCGCAAGCTTATCGCGACATTGCTGGACCAATTTAGATGAGGATATGGCCGAGTTAATGGCTTTGACAGCTGCCTGGCTGTCTGTAAAGATAGCCGCATTTTGGTTTTGGTTTGGGCTTTGTTTAAATATCTTACATGCCTCACTTATTGCCAGCAGTTCAGCTTGAAAAACGCTAGCAAAGTCAGGAAGCCTAAAAGATTTAGCAGGAAACTATGTATTTAATAAAAAGGTCGATTGGTAGAAGATCCAAAATAACGTTTAAGGCTTCCATACTACGCCTGTGTACGTCCATAAAATCATCTTCGACTGAAGTCTCCACTTTTTACTGAAAGTTTTGCTGCAGGCGTAGAAGGCAACACAGGCCTTCTTAACCCGTACTTCAATATTTAGTTTCCAGTTTAGTTTAGGGTCGAGTATAACTCTCAAATATTTTGCACTGGAAGACAATGATAGGATTTGACCATTGAGTCGAGGTAGCGTGAAGGGTGGTACTTTAGTTTTGGTGGTAAAGAGCAACAGTTCAGTTTTACTTTGGTTAACTCCAAGTCCACAACTCGTGGCCCAGCTGCTAACTTTCTTCAAAGCTGACTCCGTGATTTCACTAATCACAGAGGTGTACTTTCCTGACACCAACGAGAATTGTATCCATGACCAGAAGCCATAGAGGAGGCGAAAGGACAACACCCTGGGGTGCCCCACTATCGTTAACGCTCTTATTTTATTTTTTGTTCGGTGATAGTTAAATGTTAATTATGTTTTGTATTTTGTGCGTAAGTTAGGCTTTAATTTACAAACAACTAACACATGCACTTATGATGAGCCTCTGATCGAAGTTTGACGCTTGCTACAAGCTTTCTTCTTTCTGAAAATTCTGAAGTGGCAAAAATTATCCTTATCCTTAGTACAGACCAATATCTATACTTTTTTTTATCTTTTCGACTTTTTGGCTTTTGAAGCTCTTATAAAAAAAACTATTGCAAAAATATATTAAAGACTAACAACTTTTGGCACTTCTGCAGTCAGGTTTCCGGTCTGGACATAGTTGCATTTCAGCTTTGTTTAATGTGTCCAATGACATAGGACAGGCTTTAGACAAACAATTTACTACTGTGATAACCTTACTTGACTTTTCGAAGGCGTTATAATCTTCTCTGTGGTAAACTGACTACTTATTTTAGTTTATTTATCACAACTAAGAACCTTATTTATTCAAATTTTACAAATCGTATGCAAACCGTATCTTCTAATAATTACAAACTGTCTTTGTTCTTTCCAGTTAATGCTGAAGTTCCTCAAGGATCAATCCTTGGGCCTTTATTGTTTTCGTTGTTCATATGCGATCTGCCTCTGTTTTATGCTTTTGTCAATACCAAATCTATGTCAGTGATGTTCAGTTATATATTAGCATTCCTGAGAGCATGATTAAGGATGCAATAGCTAAATTGATCTAGAGTCTATATACGATTCCTCTTAATTCTTAATCCAGGCTCGTCAACTTGTAAGCTGTAACCTGGAAGCTTTTTTCAAGCATCACTGTTATAACTTACTTTTTAATTAATTGTTAAAAAGACTATAAGTTATCTATCTTATAGACCTAATTATTGTTTTTCAAGCCGTTTTATCCATTAAAAAATTTAACTGGATTAAATTTCTTAAATATCGATACAGAAAACAGCTAACAAAATGGTTTCCAATAAAAGTCTTCATTTTGAACATTCCGATACTTGAATAGTTGTTTGTTTTGAAGATGTCATCTTTTGACATTTAACAAGTCATAGTACTCAACAATAAAGTGTAGTAGAAGCAGAATAACAGAAGCTCCTTCTCAGCCTGAGCTGTTGGGAATTGATGTGAAGAACTGAACAGGTGTGCGTTGCTTAAGTTTAACTGAAAATATTTCTTCTGTAACCCATAGTACTGATACAAATTTGAAGGTTTATCAATTCCTAGTTGAACTTTCAAACAAAGCTATTAATAGCACTTCATTTAGAGTTAAGTCCCAGGTATTAAGACTATTCAAGTTTATTTGAAACAAGAACTTACATAAGTCTGAATCAGTCCTTGAAATTAATGACAATTACTTAGGTTTGCATCATTATTGACGGGGTTAATTTTCCACTTCGGAGGCTATGTTCATGGGCAGAAAACTCGCGAAATCTTAAGTAAGGTTAGTTGATGAATCCACAATGGCCGAGAAACATCTCACCTGGATCTTTTTAGATCCATTGTGTTCGAAAGGAAATATTGAAAGGATTGAGTAGGTTATATGAAGGTTGGTTTTGTTGCTTTCCTAACCCATCCAGATTTCTGGGAAAATTTAAAAATGTCTCTTGGTGGAATGGATGAGATGATAAGGTGTTGGAAAATTACATCCTAATATTGTCGTTCTCCTTTTGTTTAGGCTTGGGCATTCACATAGAATGTTTAAGGTATCTTCCTCTGTCTTATCTTCTTTGCATCCTCTACATAAACCAGATGAGCTGATAACCATTCTGTGCATGTGGATGACCAATGAGTTGTACCCATTAGGATACTTAGTAATAAGGACAGCTGAGGCCTAACTAATTTTCGTACTTTTGGGAATCTTTGGCCAAGCTTCAGGAATTGATCACCTGCTGTTTGCGATTTCTGTGAAACTTTGGTGGATTTGTTCATTTGCCCGCTCTACTAGTCTGTAGATCATTGATAGCATATGGCTTAGACTGAGCATTGGTCCGTTTTTGGAAAATTTGTCTCTCTTTTTATTACCGTCAATGTCACAGTGTCCCAACGAAGGTTAAATGTGAAAGATCCTTAGCGGCTTCGGAAACCGCCAGTACCTGTGCTTGAAAGTAATTTGGAAGCTTTATTGATCTTTGCAGGGGGGATTATATGAAAAGATGATAGACTCTATCCCCTTCTCCGTTTTGGAACGATCCGTAAAGAAAGAGATACATGAGTTATTTTATGTGCCTGTTATCCGTTTGTGCTACTTGGTTAAAATCTGTATGGCTTTAGATAGTCTACTTGAGTGCCAATGGCTATGTTAATAGTGCTTATCATGTTGCTGTGACTAAAGGGACACCTTTTCCAGCTATTACACTGTATTTATTTTATTTATTTACACTGTATCAAAGAAGGGATTACCGAGAAAGTTGGGTTCTACAAAAGTCATTTCTGTAGACCCCTAGCCTCAGAGCATGTCTTCCTATTAGGCAGTGTCCTGTTATTACTCCAATTGTAGAGCTACACTGTATAAGACATGATGCACTTTTGGCCGCCTGTTCCTTCACGAATATATCGAGAAGAGCTAGCGAGAGCAATCTCCCAAGGGCCGCAGTTGGTATAGTCCTCATGGCACTTGTAGTACCTATACATGCAATTCTTAGGGGAATTGTCATGTTTTTAAGGTAACTCTTTAAAGAGCTGGCCCCATAACAAACATGAGTATTTTATCAATGGCCTTACAATGGCGGAGTACATCCACATAATGGTCTTAGGGCTTCGACCCCATCGTTTCACTAAAATTCTGCTTAAGGTAGAGAAAGTTGCTGAGGCCTCTACTTTCCCAACATGTCACTTTTTGATGTGGTTTTTGGGGCTTGGGATTGGTAGTTTCATTATACTTAACTTCTTCGAAAATGAGGCTTTAGAAACTGTTTCGGTGAATTGTGATTTGGATTTTATATGGCGCTTCTGAAAACTTTGTTCTTTGAGACCACATCAAAAGTAATGTCTATGCCGATAGTCCCTAATCATTTAAGACCTTAAACAGGAAAAAATGTGGTTGTGTAGCACATACTGGGCAAGTGTGCATTATTCTTGGAAAAGGATGTGGTACCTAGTACAACCAAAACCATGGCAGCCATTTTGATCTCTTGAAAATTTTCTAGTTCCAGAACCAAATATTCGATGAAATATTTCTTTTTTTGAATGAAGAAAGTGTAATTTCTTTCAGGTGTTCCAAAAATGTCTCGCAAAATTATAAAAATGTCCCTTTTCGGAAGAACAAAATTTATCATTATTGTCTTATTGTTGGAAGTAACCAATATTGACCACATTCCGCAGGGACATTGTTCTTTTCCTCCTAGAATGCTAAAACTTTCTTTCAAGAGGATTTACTCTAAATTCCAGGAATCAAATATAAACTCAATCATCAAATTCAAATTATTTTCTCATTTTAAAATCCTTTAATTTTAAATCCAATAAAAACTTTGAGTAAAGTTTTTATTTAAATACCTTATTTTTGTGTGAATTTAAATTTAAAACAAAACAAAATTACACACAACGAAAAGTTTTCAATTGAATCGAGTTGAGTCGAAAAACAAAATGGAGACTGATGAAAAGTTTATTTTTCATTCGAAAAGCTCATCACATCAAAATTGAAACCTTAAAAACCATTTAACTAATTGGGGGTAGTTTATTTTACATCGAATTCATTATTTTATTTATTAACTCGTGCGTTAAACTGACAAAAGGAAATGTATTTTCTGTCTGAATTTTACGGAAAAGCTTTTCCTTGAAATATGGTACAATATCCTAATCCCTGATGAATGAAACTTTTTCTTTTTATTTTTGTTTAATTTTGTTTTGTTTTTCTTTTAATTTAGATAAATAGCAGGTTTAGTTTTTGTTTGTCTTTGTTAGTGGTGCCGAATTGTTGGAAATATAATACACTGAAACAAATTATTAAGGATACATTTCTGTTTTTGTGTGTGTTTTCCTGTATTCAAAGCGTTGCCATTTAAATTGTCCTCTATTTTGTTTGAGTGCTAATAATGCTGGGATGCGACCCACACTGATAACTTCCCATCCCGTCTGTCGATTTGTCTTGCATAAAAGTTTATCTATGTGTACACGTATCAATTTTTACCAAATTTGCGTACTATTTTTTGTAGATTTTATTTTTTATGAAAAAACGGACTGTTGGATTTTTATATAAAAATTACTGAATATCGAAAACAACATTTTCTGTGAAATAAAATAAGTTTGAAATCAATATTTTTAATTTTTGAAAAGCTATTTGAGTTGAAAGTAAATTTTTACTAACTTTTGTTAATTTTTTTTAGGTTTTTAATTTTTTGTACAAATACTGTCAATTCAATTTTTTTCAAAATTTTACTGAATGTTAACAACAATATTTTTTGACAGATAAAAGTAGTTTAAAGCCAATATCTTAATTTATAAAAAGATATTTGAATCGATATTCAATTTTTACCAACTTTGAGCAATGTTTTTTTAGATTTTTATTTTTATAAAAAATTTGTCAATTAGATTTTTCTCAAAACTTTATAAGATGTCGAAAACATTAGTCTTCGTTGCAAAAAATTGTTTTGGAGATGAAATCATATGTTAGTCGTAAAATTTTGGAGGTGACAAATTTTTTTGATTTATAAAAAAAACCGTTAAATGGATTTTTCTCAAAAATATACTTCTTTGCTATCACGTTACAATATATTATATAAAATTTAATTCATGTCTCTAGCGTTTTTGGTTCGTAAGATATTTAGAGTTTACCAAAATTTATAACTTTTTTTTAAACTGCTATGGTAAAGAAACCACCCACGCAATTTTCTTGAGAGAACTTTCTGCAACTTTCTGCCTTATTATCTGTACAAAAAAATTTATTTGAAATCGGTATCTTCTCTGGTGCTTGAGCTATGGACGACGAAAAAAACGTCACGAACGTTCAATTTGACGAATCGGACCCATTACAATAACTTCCTATGGGAAGTTTTTACTCTCACCGGTAAAATGTTCGAACTTTTGAAATTACAATTACACCATATTTGAAAATTATTTAAACGTTTTTATTTATTTTATAATTCAAAACCCTTTAATTTTACAATCTAATTAATTCTTCTTTCATTTTGGATTATTTTCAGGTAAGAATCATTATTAAACATCTATAAATCTAATCTTTTTTAAATAACGATGAAAGTAAGTACATAAGGTTTTAATATCCTAATTCATGAAGTAGTTTTTTTTTACAAATCAAATTTAATGCGGTTTTCTAAATCAATAATCTCTGTTTCAATATTTAGTTAAAATATTTATAGTACTTAGCAAAATTTTCGAAAAATCTTCAGACATTATTGATTTCAAATCCTTTCAAAAAATATTAAAGAAACGCTAAATCATTTATGCTTGAACGGTTTTTAACAGAAAAATTCAAAACAGTTTGGAAAACTTAAAATCTTTAAAAATGTATTGTCCAAACAAGACTAAAACATAAAGTTTTCGAAATGTATTGAAACAAATCCAAAAGTAATGTCTTTTCAGAAACTGACTAAAATATTGAAATGATTAAAATTGTTCCCAGAAGATGACGAATTGGATTTTGCTAAATTATCATACAATTCATTTCTAAGAACTGTGTCCTGTTTTACCTTAGCCTTAAAAACAAACTTTTTGGAAGTTTTTAAACATTTTTTAGGATCATATTTTAATAAAGTGTACAACTGACTAGCACGAACCTGTTTCGGTGCCCACACACTATTTGCAAATAGTAGGTTTATTTTAACATTTAAATGTTCACCCGTTTTCAAGATATCACATTTTGAAAAAAAAAAATATATATATCTTTTGAAAATCTAAAACAAAAATGTTGATTATGGTTTTGAAATCCGAAGCGGAGTCAGACAGGGCTGTATTCTATGGCCAATATTGTTTTTGTTGGTGATAAGCGATGTACTGTGCTCAGCTCTGTCATGTAGCGGAGGGATCCAATGGACTTTGACATCTTATTTAAGGCACTTAGATTACGCGGGATATGTTTGGTTACTCTCTCATAGGATTATAAATCTTCATCAAATGACAACAAGTGTGGAGAGAGAAGCAGAAGTTGTGGAGCTGAAAATTATTTCCAGAAAAATAAAAATGATCAGCCCGGAACCCGACCATCCTCTTAAATAAATATTTTCTCGCAACCAGTGGAAAAAGTGGAGAGCTTTAAATGCCTTGAAATTAGAGGTTCAATCGAAGGCGAAACCAAACAAGACGTCGTCTGCTGCATGGGCAAAGCAAAAGCAGCCTTCAGTATGCTGTCAAAAATTTCGAGGAATAACTCTATCAGCTTAAGAACAAAGCTACGACTGTTTGGCACAAATGTCGAGTCTGGGCTTCTTAATGGGTACATCACTTAGAAGGTTACTTCAGCCATTAGTCTTCGTAGTCTTCGGCCAAACCGTATATCAAATGAGGTCCTTCATAGAAGGAAAGGACAGGAACCTATAGAATCTATAAAACAAAGACGTAAGTGGCAATGGATTGCATATACGCTTCGAAAAGGTAACGACTGCATTGCAGATCAAGCAACGTAGTGGAATCCGCTCAAACAAGAAGGAAGAAGAGCTGTGACTACCGAAAAGCACATGGCGGAGGACAGTCGAGGCGGAATCAGCGTCACTAGGCAAGAGTTGGAGTGAGCTGAAACATATCTCCGGAAACCGTACACGATGGCGCGTAGTCGTAGTAGAGGCCCTTTGCCCCTTAAGGGGTTCCCAACGGGCTAAACAGGTCTAAGGACCTAAGTAAGTATTAGTAAAACAAAAATGTTAACATTTTTGAACATAAAACATTATTTAATCAACGTTAAAGCGGTGCATGAAAAAAAGTATTGAAATACTTTCATAAGTTTCTGAGATAAAACTTAATAAAACTCGAATTTTCTATTTTTAATCAAAAATCTGTATAGAAACTTCTATTATTTTAAGTCCTAAAACAAAGCCTAACGCTAATCTGCTTAAAGCCTTTTTACTTACTTATACTTGAGGTGTAGCTACAGTCCTGTGTGAACTAGGGCCTTACCCAACAAACTTCTCCATCTAGCTCGGTCCCTAGCTATATGTCTCCAGTTTCGCGCTCCAAGTTGGGTGAGGTCACCTTCCACTTGTAAGCGCCACCTGATCCGAGGTCTTCCTCTACTGTTCTCTTCTGTGGGTGTGGATTCAAAGACTTTCCGGGCGGGAGCATTGGTTTCCATGCGCTCTACGTGACCCAGCCATCTAAGTCGTTGAACTTTTACCCTTTTGGGTAAGTCTACGTCACTGTACAACCCGTACAGCTCGTCGTTTATCTTCTCCTCCACTCCCCTTCGATGCATACGGGACTGAAGATTACACAAAGAACTTTTTTCTCGAAGCGACCCAAGGTGCTTTCATCCGCTTTTGTCATAGTCCATGCTTCTGCACCATATAGCAGGACGGGGATAATAAGGGTCTTATAATAGCAACACTTTGGTCCCTCGCGAGAGGACTTTAACACTTAATTGCTTTCTTAGTCCAAGCAAACAGTGGTTAGCAAGAGTTATTCTGGGTTTGATCTCAGCGCTGGTGTTGTTTTCTGGGTTTACAGCGGAGCCTAGGTAGACGAAGTCCTTGACTACCTGAAAGTTACGTCTGTCGATGGTGACGGTTTGACCAAGAAGTCGGTGTTGTATGTCCTTTCTTGATGATAGCATGTACTTTGTTTTGCCCTCATTAACCGCTAAACCCATTTTTGCCGCCTCTGCCTTAATACCCACAAAAGCCCCATTGACATCACGCTGAGTTTGGCAGGAATGCCAAAACTAGACATGGCTCTATATAGCTCGTCCCTGTAAATGCTGTCATATGCAGCCTTGAAATCAATGAAAAGATGGTGGGTGTCGATTTGGTGTTCTTGGGGTTTTTCCAGGATCTGCCGTAATGTGAATATTTGATCAACTGTGGACTTTCCTGGTCTAAAACCACACTGACTTCAAGGTTTGAGCCTAATGTTTTTGACTTCTCTACCGTCGTAATGTCATGTTTGATTAAGATCTCAAGTTTGAAATTTCTTACGCATACTTGCAAACCATAATAGCGAATTAAGTACAACTTAATTCCCTTTAAAGTTGTTGTATGAACATCGACCAAAATTTAAAAAGAAACTTATGATTAATTTTGAGAACTTTACCCCTCAAGGCTTCACCCACATTTTTCTTCATTTCGAACTTAGTTAATCTTTAAATAATTGTTAAGGCCGTACAAAAAATCTCTTTCCATATTTTTCGGAATTTTTTGGAAGAAAACTTTTTTATAATTATTAAATAATTATTTATCACGTTTCTTCACTCTTTGAATGTTTTTATTTTGTTCAGTGTAGATTCCTGTAGGGTGTTTCAAAATCAAGAAGGTGTTTTAGTTCCTGAAGTAAAAGTAACACCAGCTATTGAAAATGGCACTTAACCATTTCCAATTTGTTTTTGTTGTCTGACAGAGAGTGGGGATGAAGATGTAAAGGATTTAACTCCATTACCATAAAATCAAAGAAGGATACTCCTTCGAGCTCTTGAGATTTTATCCCCAAAGAAAAAACTACATTATTCCACTTCAATCGGGTTTTGACTCTGCAACATAGTATACAAAAAAGTTGCTTAATTTGCCTTGGCTTGTCGTTGTCACTGCTGCTATCAGCGATTCAGCAGTAATTAATCCAATTAAATTGATTCCACGCTCTTAAATTGTGTGTAATGTGTGACTTGATGACTCTTCTAATACCACACGCATCAATGCCGCCACAGAATAGTCCATTGAATTCAAATGTTCTGCTCTGTTATATAAAAATGTACCACATAAATTTTGGTTCCACCGAACTCGTACCGACAACGACGACCGACGCGACGCGACGCTACACCAACGAAACCAACGGGATGTGGCATACATAGGATAGCATTTGGGCGCCAGTTAAGTGACATCTGAAGTAGTTTTTCTGTGTAACGCATAGAAAGAAAAATAAAACGCCTGCCCCATTGATGAGGGTGGAATTAATTTTCACTTTTCTTTGTCTTTGCTCATAGAGTTTTCAAAAATGGACGCCCCAGTTCCGGCCGGAGATTGCGGGTTTCAGTTTGAGTTGAGTTTGAGAACAAGAAGTTTTGTATGGTAGGTGTGTCTGAAGAGCATATTTATGGCGCCAAAAATATCTATAGGTACAAATGTGTACTGTACATATGTTGGATCGATATTATATATACAAATAATAATTTCTGAATGGGGATGAGGGGCGGAGGTAAATATAGGAAAGTGGTGGATATGGTGTTGAATCCAAGGGGGCTGTTGAACTTTTTTCTTTTTTTTATTTATTTGTAGAACATCCGCCTGTACGTGATGAATGATGAGTTTTATTTTTCTTTCTTTGTATCTACCTATGAGGGAGTATACGAACGGTACATATTTATAATTATAATGAAAATGCTATTGAACTTCGTGCGGTAATGGTACGGTAAGACGTGTTTGGTATGAAAAAGTTTTTGATTCGATTTTGATGATAGCATGTGTTGGTTTAGGTGGGTGGGTGTGCTGTAGCCATAGCGGACTCCCGCTGCTGTTGTCAAACAATAATCCGCTTTTCTAAATATATTATCATCACATTTGTATCTATAGCTTTGAATGTGTAGACAGACTGAAAACATATAATTTTCAGCAGGTGGTGTTAATTCGTTAAGGAGGTGAAAAATTGAAGCAAATGAAATTTATTTATAATTTACAAAATTTTCCCATAATAGAGGAGTTTTAAATGGAAGGGGAATGGAAAAATAAATTATTCTTTTATAGAACGTCGACTTAGGGTATAAATTATTAGAAAGGTAATTCGTAGCTGTTCTTTGATTTCGACAATAAAAAATAAACAGCTTTTTTCTGCGTTCGGAAAAATTAATTTTGTTAAAACCTTTTTAATGAAAACTCCTACAATATTCTGCCACCCATAAAATGAATTTTGAAATTAAATAAGATTTAACACATTAGAATAAAAAAATGTGAAGGTTTAACTTTTAAGTTCTTAAATTATATCTTGCTGTTTACATCGCTTATATTGACCAGGCATAACCAAAACCAGTAAATTTAATGCATTTAAAATTGTAAACAGTCAATCACATTGCACCTCTTCCTTTCCTTTTTTTTGTTAATTTAATAACGCGAGCTCATTTTACCTCTTTGATTAAATGTTATATACAAATGAGTGCCTAATCAAAACACTCTTATAGAGTCAATCAGTCATCAAAACAGATCATTGGTAACAAAATACTCAAAAAAATACAATGAACGATGACAACGCCTTCAACTTACAATTCTTTGGTAGTCTTGTAGAATTCGAAGACTTTAAAAGAACGGTTTCTTAAGTTTTATTAAAGCCTTGAAGTGGCTGGAAAAAACAACAGATTCATTGGTTTAAACATTAACTTTTCAGGGAAGTTATACAACTTCCATGGTATCACAAGGGATATGCATTGATCTAAGGGTGCGGATAACTAAATCAATAGCCAGACCATCTACCTTATCTAACCTAAAAGATGTTAACTTTTGAAGTGAGAAATAATTTGTGTATATTTTTAAAATCTTAGTTTTAAATAACTCAAAAACATCAAATCGACACCCACCAGCTTTTCATCGATTTCAAGGCCGCATATGACAGCATTTACAGGGACGAGCTGTTTAGAGCCATGTTTAGTTTTGGCATCCTTGCCAAACTTGTCCGTTTGTGCAGGATGACCATGGAGAATTTACGCTGCTCCATAAAAGTTGGGAACAACTTAACAGAACCTTTCGATGTCAAAAAAAGTTTTAGACAAGGTGATTTGCTGTCATGTGATTTTTTTAACATCGTACTTGAAAGTCAACACTAGAAGAGGCACTATCTTTCAAAAGTCTGTTCAGTTACTAGCATATGCTGATGACATTGAAATAATCGGAAGAACTCAGCGTGATGTCAATGGGGCTTTTGTGAGTATTAAGTATGGGTTAAACGGCTTATGAGAGCAAAACAAAGTACACAATGTAGTCAAGAAAGGACCTAGAACACCGACATCTTGGTCAAAACGTCACCATCGACAGACGTAACTTATTTGAGGTAGTTCAATGACTTCGTCTACCTAGGCTCCGCTGTAAACGCAGAAAACAACACCAGCGCTGAGATCAAACGCAGAATAACTCTTGCTAACCGCTGTTAGCAATTGAGTGGTAAGCTCCTCTCTCGAGGGACAAAAGTGTTGCTATATAAGGCCCTTTTCATCCCCGTCCTGCTTTACGGAGCAGAACCATGGACTATGACAAAAGCGGATGAAAGCACCTTGGGTCGCTTCGAGAGAATAGTTCTTCGTGTGATCTACGGTCCCGTATGCATCAAGGGGAGTGGAGGAGAATATGGAACGACGAGCACTACGGGCTGTACACGGCTGGGTCACGTAGAGCGCATGGAAACCAATGCTCCGGCCCGGAAAGTCTTCGAATCCACACCCACATGACAGCGCAGTGGAGGAAGACCACGGATCAGGTGGCGCGCACAAGTAGAAAGTGACCTCACCCAACTTGGAGCTCGAAACTGGAGACATCTAGCTGGGGCTATATGGAGAAGTTTGTTGGGTGAGGCCCTAGTTCACACAGGACTGTAGCGCCACTTTAAATAAGTAAGTAAGTTTTAAATAATTTAAGAATAAAGCAACATTTTTAAATTTGCTGTCATAAGTTGGAAATAAATAATTTAAAAAAAAATTGATTTGTTGCTTCTGTTGAAACTTGGTTTTTGAAAATTGAAAACTAGAAGACATATCATTTATTTTGACAAAGAAGTCCAAGTTTATCAGGTTATATTTTAAAGATCTGGTATAACCTTAGAAGAAGAAATTGAATGCAGACGCCCTTATTGGTTTATCATTTTGAAGATATAATAGTTTTTTCATGTGTTAAAAATGTGAATTTCTTGAGAGATTGTAGTATTTACCTCTCAGATTCTTTTTAATCAATTTTTGATCGAAATTATTTGTCCAGTGACAACCAAAAAAGTATAAATTTTCCCGATTCGATTTAAAAAATCGATTAAGGAATAAGATGTTTTAATGGTGTGCTGTATGGTCAAAAGGTCGTCTTAATATATGCCTTCAATTTCAGTTTAAAAAATGGACTAACATGTTCTGTAACGCCAATACTTGATCAAAACGTTGTTCCCGTTTTTGTTTTTTGAAGAAGATTGGTCCGGTAGCAAAGTGCAGTTTTTCAAGTGTTCTTGTTAACGTAGACGCCGATGTGGAAATCACCATGGATGCTCCTTTAGGCCTTTTTTCGAATAAGTTATCTCATTGTGGATATAAGTTTTTAATATTTCTTTACATTGTTCAAGCCTTCTTGAGATGATTTTAAACGGGAAATTGTTGGGAGGGTTAAAAGATTTTAAAAGACACTACTATAGTTCCATACAAGATCGTTATTGTTGCAAAAAATTCTAGTACTAGTTTTGATACTTTGGTCGCTCAAGAGAGGGCTTTGCTACTCAACTGCTTTCTTAGCCCAAGGAAACAGCGGTAAACAAGATCTTAAGGCTGGTGTTGTTTTCTGTGTTCATAGCAGGGTCTGGGTAGTCTTTAACTACCTCAAAGTTACGTTTATCGATGGTGACGTTTTGAACGAGGTTTCGATTCTAGGTCTTTGCTTGATGACATGTACTTTGCTTAGCCTCGCTAAACCTATTTTTTTCACTTCTGCCTCAATGCTTACGAGTATAAAAGCTCCATTGGTATCACGCAGAGTTCTTATGATTATTTCAATATCATCAGCATATGGTGGTGAATTGAGAGACCTTTTCAAAATAGTTCCTCTAGTGGGAGCTCTGCACTATTCTTTCACCTTGCCTAGAACCGTTTTTGATATCGAAAGGTTCTGTTAAGTTGTTTCCAACCTTTATGCAGCATCGTGAATTCTTCATGGTGATCCTGCACAAAAGTTCTATGCAGCTCGTGCCTGTAGATGCTGTCATATGCGGCCTTGAAATCGATCAAAAAATGGTGGGTGTCGATTTGATTTTTTTGCAGTTTTTTTCAGGATTTGCCATAATGTGAATATTTGACCGACTGTCAACTTCCCTGAGCTAAAACCACACTGATAAGGACCTATGAGGTTGTTGACGATGGTCTTTAGACGTTCACATATTACGGCAGAGAAGATTTTGTAAGCAATGTTAAGTGGACTGATTCTTCTATAGTTGTAGCAGTTTAGAGGGTCTCCCTTTTTCCGGATCGGGCAAACAATATTGTGGTTCCATTCATCGGGCATGGTTTTTAAGGGCAATA
Organism: Eupeodes corollae; assembly: GCF_945859685.1. Taxonomy (NCBI): domain Eukaryota; kingdom Metazoa; phylum Arthropoda; class Insecta; order Diptera; family Syrphidae; genus Eupeodes; species Eupeodes corollae. Next base: position 28,301,889 of record NC_079149.1, on the reverse strand, counting down.
TCTTACAGATAAGTTGGTGCATAGGTTAGGTTATGTTAAAGTGGCTGCGGATTCAGAATACACACACTTAGGCCAAGAGAAAAGGCCCATTGTGAGAGAATCTAGAGAATGACTTCCTACTAGTCGAACCATTTTGAGCTTTTTATAAAGCGAAGAAGATATTTTATATCCTTTTTAGCTAGTTCACTGGGATTGTCAAAAGAGTAGCCTCCCAGATGAAGTTTGCGTCTTAGTAAAAGAGCAGGGCAAGTGCAGAGAAGGTGTATAAAGCTCCTGCAGAAGTCATTTGTGGCTACACCAAGTCGTATTGCGTGTTTGCCTATAACATAGTGTCCCGTAAGGGCACCTTTTAGGGAGCTAAAATTAAGTCTTCTTTGAGATACGATAACAAGTCTTTATAGCGCTTAAGGTCCAGTGAAGGCCATATGTGTTTTTTGGCTGCGCATGTTGGTAAATTGTGCCACCTAGAGTTTGCTATTGCAACAGCTGTTTCTTTTAGCATAAGTTTACATGTGGCTATCAGTATACCTATCTTCTCCCTTTCAGGTAAAATAGGTTTGACGGTTCCATTTTTAGTTATTTCATAGGCTCTACAATTTCCTGTGATGTCTCTATGGCCCGGCACTCAACAGAGGTGAATGTTAAGTTGCTGCGCCATCTCCATAAGGGACGATCGACAATCGAGGGCCGTTTGAGTTTTGGTTGAGGCATAGTCAAGAGATTTAATAACAGCCTGACTGTCAGAGAAGATGCGGATATCAGAAGTTGATATCACGTTTTCTCAAAGCCAGGAGAGAACCTCTTTGATCGCTAAAATGTCCGCTGGAAGACGCTACAATGATTAGTGAGGCAGAATGAGATGCTTAGATTAAGCTTTTCTGAGTATACACCACTACCGACTCCTTCATTTGCATTTGCATTTGTATACAAATAATTGGTTTTGTCAGGAGTTTTTTGTCTTCCCATTCATCTTTGGATGGAATGGATACCTGAAAGTTTTTTTTCCAAATTGAGGGTTCGGAATACTGCAGTCTATGTACTTTGGTATAGAACCAAAGAGGTTCAAACTGATGGAGTGCCCTACATTGTTGTCGGTTCATTGAGATGAGGCGTTGAGTCTAATCGCTGTACTCGCTGCCACTTATTTGCTAAAGATTTCGAGGGGTGTCAGATGGAGGAGAGTGTCTAACGCTGCTGAGGGTTTGGTTTTCAATGCCCCGCTTATGGACTCTGCTGATGTTGGTGCATGCTCCTAACCAACTCATCTCCACCTGCTTTAAAGAGCTCGGCATTCAAGCCATCTGCTGCAGCAGCTTTGTTAGACTTTAGCTAAGGTAGGTAGAAGGAATTGTTAGCTTTGTCGCATATATAGAATGGATAATCCTATCTGACGGCGGAGTTTGGTTCGTCGTCGCTGTTATACAGTCTGCAGAAGTGGTCTTTGCATATCCTCAGCGTTGACTGTGATTCCACTGTGATGTTTCCACCTTCGTCTTTGCAACCTTCGGTTCTAGGTTTATAGACTTGTGAATTCCGTTTCTTTCATTTCATTCATGCTTTTGAACTTCTTTAAATCTTCGACCGCACGCTTCTCATGCTCTTTCTTTTTCCTTCGGAGAAGTCGGAGTTCCTCTTGCCCTTTCTGCTCATAGAGCTCATGAGCAGCTCTCGTTCTTCTATGCAGTTCCGCTTTGCATGCCTGTTGTTTGGCTGCATTTGCCTGCTGACATTCCTCATCAAACCAAAGGTTCTTTGTTCTTGGCTGCTTGATACCCAGCACGTCAGACGCGGCTACTCTGATTGCCTCTTAGCAATGTTGCCACTGGTTTTCGATACATTATGTTGGCGGCAGAGAACTTCAAGCGAGGTTACTTGTAACTCTGTTGTAAAAGGATACGGCGATCTCTTGCGATTGTAGCAGTTTGACTGTTTTGCCTTGGGTCTGGAAACCCTCCCTAGTTTTGATAACTCTTCTTTTATATTTATTCTATTTTGTTTTTTCAAAAGTGTTTGCTTTAAGCTTAAAAACAAAATTGTTTTTCCTTTTATTTTTGAAGGCTTAAAAAGTTCCAGTCTACAATTTGGTATTAATTTTTCAGCACTGAATTTTTCCCAGAAAATGACATATGAAGACCAATTTTTACTAGAATTAAGTCGAAAACTACTTCATGCTACTTCGGAAAAAAAACGTTCAAATTTTTGAATACTCCAAAACGATTTTACTTTAATTGATGATATATTATTATTTCTTTTAAAAAACATAGAAAATACATATGTATGAAGGTACTTTTAACAAATATTTAGGTACTAATTTGACTGTCATGAACTGTCAACAATTCACATGTTCTTTTCCGCCTCTTTTACACTTCCCAGGAGTTGAAAATTTTAATTGTGTTTGTTAAAGTTGTTTTTTTTTTCAGAAATGTGTTCCTGGTATAATCCCGCTTATATTATAACTGTTATATTTTTTTGTTATTTATTTTATTTTGTAATCTTTTTTTACAATTACAAAACAATCAAAAATGATTTGTGTTAAAATTCACTTCATTCATTCCATTGTTTCGCTTTATTGTTTTATTTTTTTTTTATGGGGCATATAGTAATTTTGTTGCTATATAAATTCAGGGAGTTCTTTTCTAGTGTTCCTACATGACACGAATGTATATTTAAGCGATACCTCCTACCTCCTGTAAGTATAGTTGTAAAACAATAAAAAATGTTCCTTAAAGCTTAATCTAGCAAAAAAAAAAACAGAAAAGAAAACAGAATTACGACAACCGAGATACACATGTAAATAAAAGTGTACAAATATGTAAAACATATAAAACATACGAAAAACCCTGTTTTGTTTATTCATTTCCTCATCTACTTCACGTCTTGTCTCACTTACCTACTGTGAGTTTTCTTCGCGTGTGAAAAGTGTCTGCTTTTTTGAAATTACTTTCTTATGTAAGCGCGCCCCATCATTCAAGAGCCGCGCGAATAAAACGGAAGTGAATAAAAAGAACTAACTGCAGACATTGCGCTTTCAACAAAAAATAACAATAATACAAACAAAAATGGCTGCAAGGATATGTGAGGCTGAGCATTTGTGTCTGAAAAGGAGCTTAGAATGAGAATGTGCATCGCAAGGAAAAATAGAATGAAAAAGAAAACCTTGCAATTGTAAAACGATAAAAGAAATAAAAAAGCAACAACAATATAGGAAAGCGGAATCGAAGAAAAAACATAATAATGAAAATTTTCAAAAGGAAAATAATAAAAAAAAATTATATGTATGGTGAAATGAAAATTCCTCACGTCCTTTCCAAGCTTCACATACACATAGTTCTACGACTCAAGCCCACCACCAATCCAACCACTATAGCTATGTTATGTTATTTTGCCTCGATGCAGGAACCAGAACCAGAACCAGGAACTTGGCTTCATCAGCAGCAAAGGAAGAATAAAAGTAATATGGAAATCATTTCTTCGATATGAGAAGAAGCAGATCCTTGGGAAAGAAGGAAAGAGGTCATAGAAGAGTCGAGGACATCAGTTGTGGCGTAGGGGCGGGATGGGCTTGCGTCGTCGGTGGTGAGGTGTTGGGCGGAAGGACTCAGTAATATTTATGAATTCATATTGTTTGTTGCAAGTTGTTGTTGGTTTTTTGTAGCTTTTGTTGTAGTTGTAAAATGTAACGAAAGGAAACTGGTGCAATAGCACTTAAAGGGTTTATTTTCTTGTATTTGAACGGCCTTAGTCAAGTCACCCACCATAGGCCCCCATCCACCTTCTTTCACACAGCAGCGCCACTTTATAGAATATACCGCCATTAATTGTTGTTGTTTTATAAAATAGTTGAAACAAACCATTTGGAATGGATGTTTACGTTATATAGTTTTCCTCAACAACAAAGCCACTTTTAAATCTGTTAACGTTAACCTTATAGCGTATGTAAGTTTGTATAAATATTGGATGTTTTGATAGTAATAAACTCCGAAATAAATGGAAACGGTAGTTTTATACGCTTCCTGTTGCAGGTTGCACAGCTGCTGGTAGTGTGTTTAGAAATAAACTTGCACCGGATCGCTCTACACAAATGGAAACGATAGAAGCATGCATATTGCATTAGTCACAAGCTTAAAAGGATCATGATGATGGAAACATGGAAACTGCATAGGTACTTGATACCTCCTAGAAGAGATGTTAGCAATAAAAAAACAAACGGAAGTTCTTACATAAATCCTCTAGTGATTTTTTCCTGAATCTATACCGAGGACTATAGTAATGTTTATAGTTTTTGAAGAGGGTATAATCTATACCTGCAGTCTGCATCAATAAAGGATTTGTATGTCATTGACTTTGGCGGTTAAGTGCATTCAACTTTGGATAATAGATGACATTGAGTTTAAGAGTCTTTGTCAGTCAGCATAGAGCTTATATTGAATTTATAAAAGACATAAGGAAAACGTTTTGGCTTCATGGAAAGACTCAACAATAAAAGAGTTAATCGAACTTCAATCAGCTCAAGAAATTGTACTGTGCACCAAAATGCGTATGTAAATAAAGATTTTTTTCAAAAAGAGGTTTCATTTTAAATAGCCCCATATTTGGGCAGCTTTAAATTTTGAAACCGTAATTTTTAAACATTTGATAAGTTAGAACTATGTTATTTCTAAAAATCAAATAATTCGCTGTTGAATATATAATATTAAGTGAACAAAATTGTGAAAATTTTGCATTTCTTGCAAAACCGAATACTCTTGAAACTTTTGAGTGGAATCAACTTTTAGCTTGAAAATAAAGTGAAACTGAGGGTAAAATTTGAGCTGTTGAAAGAAGTTAGAATGATTTAAAAAATGAAAAGCGTGTGCATCAATGAAGAGTGGACGAAAACCCAGGTTTGTTGATTCATCGTAAATCTTTGGAACAGACATTCCAAAAAGAATATTATATCCTAATTTGCATACAAATCTAGTTCTTAATACTTTAAAAAATAAGTTAATACAAGAAATCTAGAATTTTGATCACAAGCAATGTCATTTCATTGCTGATTTTGTCATCGAAATGCATGTAAATGATCTGGATTTTCGTCGAAAAATCCTTTTCAGAGATAAGGGCTAAAAAGTATTATTATAAAATAATCAGCCTCCAAACCCGACCATCCACTCAAATAGATATTACCTCACAAATAGTGGAAAATTGGAGAGCTTTCAATTTCTTGGAAGTATCGTCTTCATTAAAGGCGGAATCAAACAAGACGTCATCTACCGCATCGGCAAAGCAAAAGCGGTGTTCGGTATGCTGTCGAAAGTTTATAGGAATAACTCTATCGGCTTAACAACAAAGCTACGACTGTTTCGCAAAAATGTCGAATCTGTGCTTCTTTATGGGTACAGCACCTGGAAGGTTACTTCAGCCATTACAAGATGGCTACAAACCTTCATGAATAGATATATTCGCAACATCAAGGATTTTCAGGCCAAACCGAATATCAAATGAGGTCCTTGATAGAAGGGCAGTACAGACACCTTTAGACTCTATTATACGAAGGCGTAAGTGACAATGGATTGGACATAAGATTCGAAAAGGTAATGACTATATTGCAGCCCTAGCAATGCAGTGGAATCCGCTCACACAATAAGGAAGAAGAGCTGGATGACCGAGAAGCACATGGCGCAGGACAGTCGAGGAGGAATCAGCTTTAATAGGCAAGAGTTGGAGGGAGATGAAGCACATCTCCGGCAGGCGTAGTAGACGCCCTATGCCCCTTAAGGGGTTCCCAATTGACTTAACAAGTCTGAAGACCTAAGTAAGGAAATTGTCCACAAGGTATGGTCTAACTTTTTAATTTGAACGACTCCCTGCATACGAAAGTATTCCAGAATTCCAGTTTATTAGAGAAAGAATTTCGTGGGTTCTCAGAATTGTTTCTCACTTCAGTTTTCAAGAAATTAAAAGCTTTTAAATAAATAGATATGAAAAGTTTATTAACTTCCCATAGGAAGTTATTGTAATGGGTCCGATTTTTCAAATTGAAAATTTTGACATTTCTCGACGTTTCCTAGAGTCGAAATAAAAGATTTTTAGAAAGATGTCTGGACGTTCGTACTTCTGTACGTTCGCGACGCTTTTCTCGTCGTCCATAGCTCAATTTCAAATAAATTTTGTCATACAGATAGTATTGCAGAAAGATGCATAAAGGGCTCTCAAAAAATTGCGTAGGTGGTTTTTTTACCATAGCAGTTTAAAAAAAAGGTGGACATTTTTGTTAACCCCAAATATCTCACGAACCATTAATTCTAGAGAATTGAATTAAATGTTATATTACATATTGTAACGTGATACCAAACCAGTATATTTTTGAAAAAAATCTGTTTAACGGTTTTCTTTTAAACGAAAAAAACTAAAAAAAAAATTGTCATCTCGAAAATTTAACGAATAAAAAATAATTTCATCTCCAAAACAATTTTGTGCAACAAGAGACAACGTTTTTAAAATCTAGTAAAATTTTGAGGAAATCGAATTGACAGTTTTTTTTTATAAAAAATAAAAACATTACCCAAAGTTGGTAAAAATTAAATTTCGACACAAATATCTTTTAAAAAACTTAAGATTCTGTCTTCAAACTTATTTTATCTTATAGGAAATATAGCTTTCAACACTTGGTACAATTTTAAAAAAATCAAATTGACGGTTTTCTTACAATAAATAAAAACCTATAAGAAAGTTTAACAAAAGTTAGTAAAAATTGATTTTCGACACAAATATCTTTTCAAAAACTTGAGATTATGGGTTCCAACTTATTTATACTTATAGGAAATATTGTTGTCAAAGTTTGGAAAAATTTTGAGAAAAATGGAATTGAAAGTTAAAAAAAAAATAAAAACCTAAAGAACAAAATTAATAAAAGTTTGTAAAAATTGATTTTCGACTAAAATATATTTTCAAAACTTTGAGATATTTGCTTTAAACTACTTTTATCTTTTAAAAAATATTGTTGTCAACGTTCAGTAAAATTTTGAGATAAAATCTAATTGACAGTTTTCTTACAAAAAAATCAAACCTTACTTGGTAGAAACTTACTTTCGACTCAAATAGCTTTTCAAAGATTAAAAATATTGTCTTCAATATTTCTCAGAAATATCGATATTCAGTAGTTTTTTGTACAAAAATCCAACAGTCCATTTTTTATATAAAATAAAATATTACGTAAATTTAGTGAAAATTGATGTTCATCAATTTCATCCAATTTGTAAAAATTTAAGAAATGCTACTAAAATTGGTAAAAATGTGTTTTCAACTATAAATCTATTTAAAAAAACTAAATTTTCGAACTAACCTATTTCTTGATATGAAAAATATTGTTGGTAATTTTAAAATTTAGAAGAATATTTCAACTAGCAACTTTTTTACCCCACACGAAAACCTACAAACTTTTAAGCAAGACAAATTGACAGACGGGATGGGAAGTTATTAGTGTCGGTTTCATCCCAGCCTCTTGTTAAGTTTTTCAACTAGCCATTAGTTTAACAAAAGTTACTGTTTTCGTGACATTTATATTCTTTACATCCATTTTTGAAATTTTTGTTCTAGATTTTAGAATTTTTTGTATTCAACAGAAATTCAATTTTGAAAAAAATTAAAATGAACGATTTAGAAATGTACCTGAAAAATAAGTTTTTCTCAAAAATTTGAATGCTATTTTATTTTTAAAAAATAATATTTTAGCGCTTATAAAAAAACAGTTAACATGGTAACCCCTTTCTGAGATATCGAGTTTTGTAAACAAAAACTAATATTTTTTTTAAATAAAAAAAAGCAATGACATTTTTGATTACCACAAATTATCATCATCGTCAATTTGATCATTTGATCATCGCCAAGAGCTTGCAAAGAAAGAAAATATTATTAAAATCGGTCCATTAGTTCTTGTGAACAAAATAACAGTTCAATATGGGTTACCCTTCAGGAGCAATTCCAAAATACATTTTTCTTGTAGAAAGAAGCCGAACTAAAAAAAATTGTAAAAGTTTCAAAAAATCGGTTCACTTTTGAAGGAAATCGAATATTAGTGGGACTGCTGTTATTTTCCGCATACAAAAATGGAAAGACGCCTTACACCAAACGGGTTAAAGACCTTAATTTCCTCGTTTGAACTCAGTCGATACAATAATTTATTCTGTAGGAGCCAGGACAGACGGATGGAATCAGGGGCAAATTTTAGACTTGTCTACCATTGTAGTGTCATATTATTTGATTTAAAACTCGAGTTTGAAATTTTGTACGAATGCAATCCTTGCCTTATAGTTCCTATGTTTTGCAAGTAAAAGTCACTTCAATGTTCACTATTTATGTGCGTCAAAAAAAAGGTGGAATTGAAGGCTTACAGTTTCAGGAACTTAATATTAAACTGACAATTTGTTATCCAAGGTTTCTTCTTAAGAAATCTTTACTCACACAACGTAACTGTATAAGCTTTATGCATGACCCTTCCTAGATGGCTCATTGGTCAAAATTTGAAGAATTTGTGCTGCGTTATTGGAAAAAGGCTGAATTTCCGATTAATATTATCTTCTTGGTCTCTTCATCGGTGAAAAGTAGTAATTTTAGCAACAAAGTCTAAGGAAGTGAAATATCAATTTTGTTTTCATATCTGGAAAATAGTCAACGCAATACGATTAGTTTTGCATCTCCCAACGACTAGATCCCCCCTAGATCCGCAATTGCGTTGAATGGATTACAATGTGTTAAACAATCGTTTTTGGGCAAAAGGAGAAATCAAAATAAAGGAGGTAATCACAATAGACCACGAGGATCCTGTAATTTACCACTATCTTTCTTTGAGGCTATTTGAAATATGTTGTTTTTACAATGCCCACAATTTAAGACCCTAAAGATTGAATTCACGGAGTTATCGATTACAAATGTAGTACCCGTAGCATAGTGGTTAGTGCGTTGGACTGTCATGCAAGGGGTCCTAGGTTCAATCCCTGCCTGTGCCACCTTAATTTAAAAAAAAAATTATTTTCGCGGGTACTGCCTCTTGCGAGGAATTGACAAATCCTTCAAGAGTAATTCTTGTCATGAAAAAGTGCTTTCTCAAATTAGCCGTTCGGATTCGGCCTAAAATTGTAGGTCCCTTCCATTCCTGACAACAGTACTCGCACACAGGAATGGTTGAGAGTTGTAAGTCACTAGGCCCTGGTTCTCAACGGACTGTTGCGCCACCCCATTTTGATTTTTTTTTTTTGATCGATTACAAATGGTTTTAAAACTTCTGATTATCTTGGTTAAAAGTAATGTCTTTCTTTAAATTGGTACATTTCTTAATCCTAGTTACCTGAAGGACTTAAATTTTGTATTTATTCATTAGAAACCTTAACCTTTTTGTCTTTTGAGAAATTAAGCAAAAGAAAGTAATACACACATTGGCTATACATTTTACATCTCTGAAACAAGATACTTTTGAACGGTCAAAACAGCACTTTTTTAATATTATTCCTAAGAAATTACAAAATAAAAACAAAACACTGTACAAATTTTCAAGCAATACTCTTTATCTGTCATAGATTTTCATTTCGGAAAAAATCCAAGAACAGACATAGAACTTTTTATGATTAAAACCATTTTTTTACATCAGAATCTTGTAAGCTTTTGAACGTCTTTTTCAAGATCAGTAACCTAAAGTCTCTCTTTCAACTTTACCACCCAAAAGTCGTAAAAATAATTGTACACTTTGTGATCGGTTTGAATTAAGTTCTTTCTCCTTTGTGATCGCAAAAATTTTCGAAATGCTTGTAAGAAAAAATAAAATTTAATATCTAAACACCAACATGGTATTGTTTCTGGAAGATCTGCTGCTGCGATTCTGTACTTTTGCAAAAGCTTTTGATAGGGTAAATCATAGTATACTAATTTTTAAGCTTTCAAAACTTGGTTTCCATTCTAATTTCATAAAATGTATTTCTTTCTATTTTAAAAATCGGGTTCAATTTGTAAAATTGGGAAAGTTTAAATCCAAAAGTATTGATGTAACTTCAGGTGTTCCTCAAGGCAGTCACATTGGCCCCTTGTTATTTGTGCTTTTTATAAATGACACTTCGGTAAATTTTAAATATTCGAAGTATCTTATGCATGCCGATGAAGTCAAGATTTTCCGGCTCATAAAATTTTCTACAGATTGATATCCAAAAACTGTCTGAATAGTGTGAATTAAACAAGTTGTTCCTGAATGTTGCCAAATGTCAGAGCCTTACATGCTATAGGAAAAAAAACACCAATCGTATTTGATTATACTATCAACAATACGAGTTTAGATAGAATTATGGCAAAAAAGGATTTGGGAGTTATATTGGACGAAAAGCTTTCGTTTAATAAGTAAATATGTAATCGATTTGATTTTGATAGAAGTACCATCTTATCCATCTAGATGCCTGCTTATTGACATTCAACTGCTTGAAGTAATAAGAAAATATTTCTCAATAATGTTTGTTGTTTTGCTCAAATGAAAAGGGGAAAATTTCACCACCACCAATTATGGTGTCAGGATTTGCAATTTTTGGAGATCTTAACAAAATAATAGAAAAATGTACTTAAAAAGCTTGCAAATACACATCGTATAACAAAAAGAACTGGAAAGTCACAGTCGAAAAATCTGACGCGTATAGATCTGTCACTGAAGAACTGAGGAAACACCAAATACAATGGCACTCATATGAGAAGAAAGCTACAAGGTCAATTAAAAGTAGTAGCCAGAGGTCTTCATTCCTCGTGCTCTCCCGAGGATAAGATAATAGAAAACTGTTCATGTTACCACGCTCCACATCCACCTTATAAAAGAAAGCTTAAAATATTATGAAGTAACCAAGTTTACTAGTGAAAATATGCAAGTAACAACTATTATTATTGGTATGAAAACGAAAGAGTTTAAGAAAACAGCTTTATACTGCCCCGACAGAAGATAACTTTACAAATCTATTTAATCTTCTTGGGCATAACTTTCTTGTTGGTGGAGACTTCAATGCGAAACACACATATTGATGTTCAAGACTTATATCAACAAAGCGAATTCTATTCCTTCAGGTCGCCAACTTACTGGCCTTACGATACTAACAAAATACCAGACCTTATTGACTTTTTCATAGCTAAAGGAATCAAACGAAATCACATTAGTGTCGAAGGTAATTATGACCTGTCATCATATTATACTCCACTAAGTAAATCGGAAGTACTAGAAAAAAGTAAACCAAAGCTTGTAAATAAGAAAACAAACTAGAATGATTTTAGAGAAAGGCTTTTAAGTTTTATAAATTTAAGACCTCCCATGGATACAATGGAGCAAATTGACCATGAAGTGGAACAGTTTATTGCTGATGTATTTGTAAGGCCGCTGAAGAAAGTACTCCAACATTTTCTAATAGAAGATTAAATTAAATGAAATAACCCGGTAACCCGAAATAAAAAGCTTACCTTTTCGCTGAACATCTTGCGAATGTTTTTAAGCTGAAAATAGCTTACAGTTTGTTGATAAGATAGATGAAATTGAAATACCAATTGTAAGACTTAAAGAAATAAAAAGTATGTGTTTACATCAACTATCAAATAAAAAATCACCAGGTTACGATCTATGTAATTAATGCTCAGGTTATGAAAGAAATGCCATTGAAAGCCTTCATAAAACTTCAATATATAATAAATGCATGCCTTAAGCACTAGTATGTCCCGCACCATTGAAAAATTGCTGAAGTAATTGTCATATCAAAGCAAGGTACACCACTAACAGAAGTGACGGCTTACAAACCAATATCGCCTTTACCAATTATGGCAAAAGTTTTTGAAAAACTGCTTCTGAAGAGACTTAGCAAAATCATAGAAGAAAGAAGAAACCAACAGTTTGGCTTTAGAAATAAACATTCCACAATAGACCAAGTTCATGGAATATCGGATGTAATAGAAAAAGAATTAGAAGAAAAACAAGTATGTTCAGCTATTTACTTAGATGTTGCTCAAGCCTTTGACAAGGTTTGGCATGAGGGACTTGAATACAAACTGCAAAGGGATCATCTCAGGCAGTACTTTGAAATATTAAAATCGTACAGCTCGGACCGGATTGTTTAGAGTAAGGTACGATCAAGAATACTCGGAATTGAAGAAAATAGAAGCCGGTGTACCACAAGGAAGTGTCCTAGGTCCAACCCTGTATTTACTATACACAAGGGATATTCCAGTTGGTATTCACATCATAATGGCTTCTTTTGCAGATGATACCGCAATTTTGGTTACCGACAAATGTGTCTCTAACGCAGCAGTAAAACTACAAAATGCCGTCGACACAGTGAAAGTTTGGACCGAAAAATGGCGTATCAAACTCAATGAAACAAAATCTTCACATATAAAATTTACAAATAAAAAGATAAACAATATTCCAATATTCAAGCTGTATCTTACGCCAATACGGCTAAATACCTGGGAATGACTTTGGATACAAAGCTTAATGGAAAGAGCACATCAAAAAGAAAAGAGAAGAACTAAACTTAAAGTATAGAAAAATGTACTGGTTACTTGGTAACAACTATGATTTATCAATCCAAAAAAAATAATGCTGTATAATCAAGTTCTAAAGCCTGTTTGCACCTATGAAATCCAATCATGGGGCTGTACAAAGAAAAAAAAACAGCGAAATCATCCAAAAATTCCAAAACAAAGTCTTTCGTGGAAAAGTTAATGTACCTTGGTACATAAGAAATACCGATCTACATCGTGACTTACAAATAGAAATGGTTACAGAAGTTGGTAAAAAATACGTTGTATCGCACAACCAGAGACTGCAAAGTCATACTTATTCTGAAGTGGAGTGCGTCTTGAATATAGGAAACCATGTTCGGAGATTAAGAAGAACCAAGCCTCTCAAGATTATGGTCTAAAAAAACATAGTAAAGTATTAAAAGTTTAAACTTCCCCCAAAGTGATTGTACAAAGTTAAGAAAGAAAAATCGGAAGTCAAGATTGGTCTTGATGAAGAGGTGGTTTTAGTGGTTAAAAGTCCCACACTACTTGGTGTCGAATACTGCCAAGTGTCTTTTGAATATTTCCTCCTGTAAAAAAAAAAATAGTGTTTGTAAAGATGTAATAAGCAATCGGATCCACTGTTCTTTTACTTTCTATCAAGGACTCTCCGCTCTAATTTTCATTTGCGAGAGACTTCTCATAGACGAAATTGTAGTAGAAACGAACCGTTTGCAAGTTGCATAGAAGACACGAATTCTGTTATTGAGGTTATAGATATTTTTTTTCTTATTTTTCAAAACATGTTTTAAAAAAAAATGCAATGTCTGCTTTGTTATCGCAATCTGTTTTGAGATTAAGATTTATCTATTGCTGCCATTATTATTTATTATTATGTTTGTACATATATAAATATATTTAAATTAATTATTATATTAACTTTATAAAATAGTCTTTAAGAGTTGTACTCTGTTTGATGAAATAACCTAAACTAAATCTTTAAACAACGAGATTTAAGGCTCTTAATGTTTTGGAGATTTTGTATCCCAAAACAGTAAAAATTCAGTTAAAAAAAAACAATGTCCAAATGCAGATATGATTTTCCATATTTATCTTGCTTTGCCTAACATACTCAAGTTTTAGGAAAATGTAAAATACCTACGTTCTAAAATGACTATCGTATACAGTAAACAACTGATGCCTACTCCTTAAAGACTTAAATTTCTAAATTTTTACAAAGACTTTATAAACAAAATTTCTACTGAAAAAAAATTTAATTATAGAATGAGCTCATATCTTTGCCTGATGCATATTGTAGCAGGTACTTACCTTATTCACTGACTTAACGGACAAAAAGACACTTACCTGAATAATTAAAAAGGTCTTCAACCCAATTTTTGTAAAAAAAAATCTTTTTTATCTCTCCATTTAAAATACCATAGGCGATGAAAAACTAAGCAGAAAAGTCCGCGCACATTCCCACATAATCTAAGACATGTTTTAATAAACGTAATTCAACTCTGCCAACCAAAACCTACCTCCTCTGCTATGAAGCCAAAAACTGAACAAAACGAAGCTTCAATTAAGTTCTGTAGACATAATCACAAATTTAACTTTTAACTTCTTCTTTTTACCGCACACCATCATGAACACTGAACAGAACATTGAACATTTCATCCACATTTTCTCCACCAGGAAGGAAACCCTATTAAACAGCCAACCCTCCAACTACTTATCCCACAAAGGTGCAAATACATAATAAACTTGCCTTTATAAATTGTAACCCTAACATAACCTCGATGACGACTAAAGATTCACTTTAACTCTTGTATAATGCCTGAGTACACAAAAACCATGTCAAGCTCTGACACGCCCTATCCACTATGACGCCTTTGTATCTAGCTACCTACCTGTAAAAGTGAAGACCGTTTATTTAGAGTTTTGACATTTTCAGCTAAATTGTGGAAAATTTGCTCCTCGCTCTTTTCATAAGGTATACCTATGCAGGCTTAAAAGTAGGAGCATTTTCATACCTATGTTAATATTATGAAAAAGCCGGTAAAAGAACCACGACATGACTAAGAAGACGAACAACACAACACAACACAACACGTATCTATTCAGCAGACTTAACAACACCCGTCGTAGTCATAGTCGGGAGTCCTGACATCGTCGTCGTCGCCGTCGTTCGTCGGAGTGTTGTGACTTCTGAGGAATCATCAACAATGAATCACATCAGCAGCGGAGTATAAAAGGTTGAGAGAAGCGGCATAAAACGGATATGAGGATGTACTGTGTGAGGTAGGAAGCTTCCTTCGTCCTCAATCCTGACAGTAAAATTGCATAACAATTTCGGTTTCAAGGAATTTCAAATACAATTTTCCAAACTCCCCCTAGTGTGACACATTACTTCTTCGTCGTCCTCGTCCTTGTATTCATCTTGGTTGCTATATAGAGTTGGTGGAGTGGAGTGGGTACCAACAAAAAGGTGTCCTTGTAGTGTGGAAATTCTTTCACTCTTTCACTGATTTACCTACAGTAACAGCAACACCAACGAAAAATAAAATGGAAAAAGGAATTCTTAATTTAATGTTGGAAATTGCAAGGATGGAAGAGATTCTTGAGGGTTTTTTAAATTGTCATTTGGGTTTTTCATCTACCCTGTCTGCGTCTAGTCTTCTATTAGGAAAAAGACTCCCTGCTGGTTTGGAGCTAGTAACAAAAAAACGTTACATAATACACTTTTCTGACAACATAGTTATGTGGCTGGAGTCCGATTTAACCATAAAATAGGGAAATCTCCAAAAACAAAAAAACACACGAAGAAATATCCAGACAATTTATTTTTATACCAATACACTATACACCACTTCCGTCCGCCATTGCTGTGGTTGTTGCTGTTAAATGTTGATAAAGTAATTTTTCAAGAATGCCTTTTTTATCCAGGAACCATATACGCCATTGCTATAGCGACTACGAGCGACGGACTACGTAAAGCCTGGAAGGACGAAGAAATAACGAATAACTGCAGCAGCACATTAATGGTCACCAATGAGGTTGGGTTCTTGATGTGTTTTATATATCTATACTTACTTACACACACACATACAGAAAGTTACATCATAGACAACACAAAAAAAAGGGTCCCTGGAATGCTTGGGGCAATGGCGTCTTTTTGACCTTCCCAGAGCTTGACGTTCGTTGGGTGGATATTTTTGTTCCAACATTGTGCGAAACAAGGCAAATCCATTATTTAAGGCTGTGAAGTACTTTTGTGGACTCAACAATATTCTGAGGCTATTTTATTATTTTATTTTACTTTTTTTGTTTTGTTTTTGTTTCAATGTGGTAAGGACTTTCTTTTTTGTTTCGTCCCACAATTGGGTACGAGATTGACAATCGGAATAAATAATTCAGAAAGAATACATAACAAAGTTGAAATGGGTCTACATCTACAAGCAAATAAAGCGACCTCTATACTTATATTTAAGAACGTGACATTGAGTGAGAATAATTGGTAGACATGAAATATTGTAGTTTATTGGCCAAAATGTACCTATTTTGATACCAAAGAATAAATCAAACTGTATTAAGTTTTACTTTTTATTTAGACGGAAAATTACACTTAATTCAAGTTTAATGACGGAGTTAAGGGAATTTTTGTATCGACAAATCAAAATAGTGCTACATTAGCAAGCTGATGTTGTTAATGTCAGTCTTTCTGTACATTTTAGCCAATAATAAAATTCAAAAGCATAACTTCTAATGAGAACGAGGAGTCATCAGACGAAATCAAAAAAAAGAGGTAACTAGCTAAGCCGAAATGTGGTTTTCTTTTTTTAACAAAAGTAAAATAGTAAAAGAAAATTTTGTTTCAAAACTGGATTAAGCTTGAAAAAAGCTGCATTTTTAGATAAATTCTTAGAACTTTCCCAAAATATCACTTTATTTTGTGTTCCAAATTTCTAAAATAGGCTTTATTGAATAAAGTTTAAGCTACATTTCATTGGTACTTATCAGTGTGGCTTCAGACCAGGAAAGTCCACTATCGACCAAATATTCACACTAAGGCAGATCTTAGAAAAAACCCAGGAACTTCAAATCGACACCCACCATCTCTTTATCAATTTTAAAGCCGCGTATGACAGCATCTATAAGAAAGAGCTCTACCGAGCAATGTCTAGTTTTGGCATCCCTGTCAAACTTATCCGTTTGTGCAGAATGACGATGGAGACTGCACGCTGCTCTATTAACGTCGATGTATTTGATATCACAAAAGGTTTAAGACAAGGCGATGCACTGTCGCTGCTTCTTCGGACTTAGAAGGCAATTGAGAAGTAAAGTCCTCTCTCGAGCATCTAAAATCACCATCTATAAGACAATCATCATCCCGGTTCTCATTTATGGCGCTGAAGCCTGGACCCTGTCAAAGAAAGATAAGAGCGTCTTAGGATGCTTGGAGAGAAAAATTCTTCGGGTGATTTTTGTTCCCGTACGCAAAGATGGAGAATGGAGTAGAAGATATAACGACGAACTGTACAGCGACACTGACCTAGTTAGCAGAATTAAAGTCCAAAGGCATAGATGGCTAGGTCATGTAGAGCGGATGGACATCAACGCTCCAGCCCGGAAGGTCTTCGAATCCAATCCCATGGGACGGCGCAGTAGAGGAAGACCGCGACTCAGGTGGCGCACCAAGGTGGGAGAGGACCTCAACCAAATTTTATAAGTACTGTAAGGAAAGTTACGGGTAAATTTAAACATTTAGCATAATTTCAAAGTCTCTTAAATCGAAATCGATGGGTTTAATAGAGATTTATGTGTGTGCATGTGTACGTACAAATTACAGTTAATCACTTTAAACGTGACCACAAATCAATTCACTCAATTTTTCCTTCCAAGATTAAGTTTGTGTCCATTACAGCAAGACTACAACTTAGTAGTAAGGCTACTACTTACTGAACTCTATGCACAAAGTGGTCACGTCCATTGTGCGATTTGAAAAAGTGTACTTTTTGAGTATTTTTGGAGGGGGGGGGGAATTTGATATGGATGTCGTTAATCAAGGTGTGTGTAGAGTATGTTAAGGAAACAATTATTTAAATATTCTACTTAATTTGTCCAAATTAATGAGTTGAATTGTTCACTTAAAAAATGTACACCTATTTTTTTCAAAAAATTAGTGTTTTTTAAATATGCGCAACCAACCTCAGCAGAGTCTATCATATATTTTATTAAACAGTTGAACGGAGTTTGCGTTTGAAAAAATGCAGCCTTTGAAAAAAAAAAACCTTAAAACGACCTTCATTATTCCAGATGAGCCTTATTACAATTTGTGTATGATAAGAAAACAGCTCCATGAGTTGGTAAAATGAAGCTCAAAAAGGCGATTTAACAAAACAAAACCTTGTGAAGATGAACTTCTCCATATTATCTAGGGCTTCAAACCAAATTATTAACTCTGCAATCGAATTGAAAGCTGTTTTTTGGGTCAGAATAAAGAGCGGATTCGGGAAAAAATAGCTCTTCCTGTTGGTAGACTTTCCGGAAGATCAAGCTAAGAACTCGGGGAGTCACGTGACCAAACGAAACGTCGAAAAACAGTGGAACTTTAAAGAGGGTATCTATTGATGAAATTAAATACTCGACACAAGTGTGTCAAAGAAGCGGCGGGAAATATTGTGATGTGATAAAATGAGGCAAGTTGCGGCCAAAACTCCAACCAAGCAAAGTAGCAGAGATTTGTAGTAAAACCATGAAACCGAAGAAACACACACAGTTAACTGCAAACTAATACAGAATGATGAATTCTATAAAGCTATAAACATGAATGTTTTTCAATGAAAATCGTCAGTGAGACAATTGCCGAGGTCAAGCTCAAAGATTTAGCGGATCTCAAAAGTATTTTTTTTTTAGTTTAATGTGCGACTTTTACAAAAATGGATCGCTTAACTATCGCAGAGCAGATTGTTAAAAACTACTACAAAATTCGGATAGAGGATTTTATGGTTTACATAATTGCCCAACAACTCAATCAATTGGCAAATTATGAAGAAATTTAGAGGCTGGAGACCTGTTCATCATCGTTTAGCTCGTATCACTGAAAATATCGCTGCCGGGTTGCCGAGGGCCCGAATGTGTGGAATCCTCGTCGTCCTTAGTAATTAGCACTGTTTTACGGCCATTATGCCGTATTTTGTATTTAGATTTACAAAAACTTACTATTTCGTGAGCTCTTTGGTCTGGACGTGTGAGTGGACCTTAAATCCTCGAAAACGACGATGGAAGCACTGTCAACGTGGATTCGAAGCGTTATGGCTATATGATAACCGATTATTTTTTTACCTGATATTAAAGAATACGGCTTGGAGAATATGTGATTTCGACAAGAGGGTGCCACATGCCACAAAATTCGAACGAATATGGCTTTATTGCAAGCGACATTTCCTGAAGCGTAGTTTCTAGTTTCTCGGCGATATCAACTGGCCACCAAGATCATGCGATTTGAAAAAACACTTACTCTTGAGCACTTAAAATCCAATATGGTGGCTGAGATGTGTCAAAAGTGGTCGAAAATTTCCTCAAAAGAATCGATGCCTGCAACAATTCGAGTGATGGTCATATAGATGATATACTCGTAGTGTTTTACATAAAATGTCAAATTTTAAACGTTTTAATAAAAAAAATTAACTTTTTAAAAGATCCAGGTGACACTCTTTCTGATCCAATATATCTTACAAGCCAAAAACTTTGTCGACTTCAGTGAAATATTATATAATACATTGCGACGTCATACAAAATTGGCATAAAGCTAAAAAATCGAGTTGCTAAACAAAATTTGACGAAACAATATTTTTAATATTTTTTTATAGTTGATGGGAACTCAAGCGGTTATTAATACCACTGAATAATTTCTTCTAATTAATAATAATTCATTATAATTATTCAATGTTAATACCCTTAACATGTTTAAAGTTTAAAACAGTGCGAGCTTTAAAAAATTAGGGAAGGAAGGAAGAGGAGATACCGATGCACATTGGTCTTAAGTTTTGAATGTTAAAATGGTATTGAAAAATAGAGTTTTGTAAAGCATTCCACTTTCCCGATGTGCGGTTAAAAAAAGAATCTCTATACTTGACAGTACGTCCAAAACTGAGCTCAAGGGTAAACTGATGAGCATTCCTAGAAGTACGAGTATTACGGCTGAATAGTTTGAAGGGGGGAAATGCAACTGACTAATTCGACAGAACACTGTTTATAAAAATATCGGTAGAACAACGAAAGACATAAATATTGGGGCGGTGTTCGAGTGACGTAACTCGGTTGTAGTTCTATCGCCTATCATTTTCAATGCTGTTTTTTGAATCCTGTCCAAAATACTGAAAACATTTACTTTAGACTAAAATATTTTAAGAACAAGCAAAGTCATTGACTTCAAAAATAACAACAATGCCGTTAGTATTAAGTCAATATTTTTTTTATAAAATCCATGCAAATAAGAAACCTACGAAAAGTATGACACTCAATTGGTTAAACTTCGTGAATAACTCAACAAACAAAATCTTAAGGGCCTTGCACATGAAAGCGAACAACAAATGAACGAATACACTAACGAACATGATTTAACACATCTCAAAAAGCCAATTTCAAACAAAAACACATTTAAATTATAAAAAACCAATTTACACTAATGTTACAAGAAAATTTTGTTAAAATAATTTGGTAGTAACGAATTGCAATTTGGCTGCTACGAACGAATAAATTGTTCGCGTGCAAATTTACCGCAAAATTATAAATTTGGAGAACATTTCTTAAGGAGAAATTATATCTTTCCTAAAGGCCAAGTGGTTTGGTTTAAGTTCCTTTTTGATCAAATCAAGAATGCAAATAAATTTTTCCATGGACATGCGAAAATATTGGTGAAACCGTCCAGAACAATTTGCAAGCTTCCCATTTTCCCACTCTCTTATTACAAACGGGAATTTTGTTCCTCTTTCCGTTTCCTTATTACAATCAATCTTCGAAAAAGGGAAAAAATTCTCGGGGAAAAAAGTAGTAGAATGTCAAAAAAGGGAAAGTCTTTACTCGTCTCCCGCCGAATTGTTCCCCAAAAGTGTTTTGGAGAAATAGAAACAAAAAATGTAAGTTTTTGTTTGTTTTGTTTGTTAAAGTTTTAATAATTTTATAGGTCCAAAACAACTAATAAGTCGCAGCTGCAAATGTTGCTAAATTTAATTGAGGAATGTCGGGATATCGCCTGTGGATTCCAGAGCAGGCCAAAGGAAGAAGTGTTACAGTTATGGGAGAAGACAGAGGGGGACGTAAAGTCATGTGGGCCGCCGATAAAAACAATTCCAGAATGTAAAAAAGTAATCATTAACAACAATTTAAAATTTAAAATCGAAAAATGCCACTGGTAGGGCTAACAAAGAATACAAATTTTCCGGTTTCGAACAGGCCATATATGATTTAGTTGGCATGAAAGAGTCTTTGGAAGGTGTCGCTGCAGCAACGTTTAGTTTGGGCGCCGCCGTTCCAAAGAGGAAAGGAAATAAAGAAAATATAGGGCCACCCGAAAAAGTTTTGATGTCATCATCACCGATACTGAAATACAAAATCTTTTTCAAGAAGCCTCGCCCTCCCCAAAGAATATTCCTCAAAAAAAACCTTATTCTCGTCCGCAAGGAAGTTCTCACAAAAGTTCTGCCTACAAAGCTTTCCAAAAGGAATTGGAACTTAAAAACGATTTATGTCACACAATGAAGGATTTGGCTGATGGAGTTAAAGAGAACTTTTCAGTAAAAAAGGAACTTTGTGAAGCTCTCAAAGCTGTATCAGAAGAAACAAAAGAAGCCAAAAAACAAAAAAAGGGCAAATGTACACACAGCCATTGTGGCAACTCCAAAGGATTAAATGCATCACTTAAAGATCTTCTAAAAGCTCTTGGCTGTCGATATCGGCTTTCATGTAAAATCAGTTTTCTTCTCAAGTTTATTACCTACAAAAAACATATACGAAACAATGTTACAAAATACAAAATTACAACACACTTTTCAGCCCACCCGATTTGATTTATTATCCCTATATTCTGCATTAGATTTAATAGATTTATTCCTTCATAAGCAATGTTGCAACAAAATTGTCCATTTAAGGTTAGGTAAGCACTCATTTCCTCATGAATTCGTGGCGAATTGACTTAAGCAGCGGTGAATTCATATTAGCTTGTAGGCAAACCAGAATGACAGATTGGTTTCCGGTCTTAATATAGAATGTCTTTCGTTCGCAGTTCGTAGATCGTAGCTCATGTGCAAGATGCCTTAGACTTCATTGTTGGTTATTAGTGTGTGTCGCATCCAAGTTTCTTTATTTAATTCATGTACCTACATAAGTGTTACCAAGTAATGGTGTTGACACTTTCTTACTGCCACCTAGAATTATTTTTCTACGGTTACTGCCTCCTGCGAGAATGGCTGAATTCTTCAATAGAAGTGCTTTCTCAAATTAGTCATTCGGATTAGTCATAAAAACTGAAGGTCTCCTCAATACTTGAGATTACTCGGGACCACCCAAAATTAAATTTAATTATTAATTAAGTTTCGGGTCAAATCGGGTACATGAACACGTATTTCCTTAATTAAACTTCAATTTCGAGCTAAAGTGCCAATGTAATAGTTTTAACACAAAATCCATTACATAAAGTGTGTGTACTCAATTTGAATTAAATAATGACGAATGTGCCTACTTTGAGCACTTACTCCAAGCATGTGCTTCATTTTTATTCATATTTCTCATCAATCAATTTTTCTCAATGAATGTCATCGCAACATGATTTTATCATTTTATTTTCCACTCACACAAAAATTTTTCATAACTCAAAGCAGATAGTAACGAACTTCACCTTGACATTGGCTTAAACTTGCACTTGCACTTGGACTTGTTTCGAGATGATTGTTACGCAAAAAACAAAAGCCGTGCACTAAAATTAAAACTTCCTCCTCTTCCATATAATGCACACAACTACACACTTATTATAAATCTATAAGGAAGCATACTTTATACACATAATGAAAATGAATTCACTTAGCTGTGACTAATTTGTCGTGAAAATTCAAGCGACGTCACACTCACTTCAATGTAACGCTTCGGTCGAACGAATTTACACAAAAAAATTTAAAAAAAAAATACTAAAACAACAAACGACAACTTTTACCTGCATGTACTTTAAAGTGTACTGAATACTGTACTGTACCCAAACTTAGTGGCAGTGACACAGTGTGACAGCAGTGTGAAGTTAAGCATGAGATTGTTTAATGTACACTATACTCGTATAGTTCGTCCAACATCATGGTGGGTAATTGTAGCTATAGCTCGTAATTAAATCAGTTACACAATTTTTAAAGGGAAAAACAAGTTCTTATACCTTTTAACTGAGCTACCAAACGGCACTTCACAACTACCTACAACCTGTGTTGTTTCCATAGGAACCAACGAGCCACCAGGAAGACTTTATGGAAATTGAAAACTGAAGCATTTACTCGGAAAACAAAAATAAAGGAAAGACTTTAGTTGTTTTTTTAATTCAATTGGAAAATGCAATGATGCGTTCATAGTTAAGGTACATTCAACATTGTTTATTGGAAAATATTGTTCCCACAAATAAAATATTTTAATAAACCCAACATCATCAATGCACCATTTATACACTCCAAGTCGCTTGATTGCAGCCAGACTCGTTTAAAAATAAGTATCGAGATATTCAAAGTTTGAGCTAAGTAAATAAGTTTCAAAAATTCATTAATTTTCGATAAATTTTCAAAAATAGGACAAATAAAATCTTGAATTTTTGATTGTCCGTTTTATTTCGACTAAGTAAAAAGAAGTATAAACGAATTTCACAAAGTAATCATAAAGTAACTTAGGTTGTGCGTACGACTTTTCTAGGAAATTGAAAGCAAATACAATTTTTAATTTCTGGTAAATCCCAAAAACTAACAAAGTTTTTCTTCGAAAACAAATTATTCCCCATAAGGCTTCTAAGAATTAAATACCCTCATATAAACTGTATTCACTTGAACATATTACGAGTACAAATTATTTTCTTTTTGTTGGAATGTTTTTAATTGGAAAATATTTAAAGAACTTCATCATTTAAAAATTCCATTAAATTTTGTTTGTATTATATTAATGTTCAAAAAAATCTTAAATTCTGTATTACAAAATATCAAGTTGAATTGATTTTCAGTGATAATGGTAAAAAAATATTTATTTTGGATTGAATTAACTTTAAGTGTTCATAAAATGTATGCCTTCAAAGTATTAATTCAACATCATAAAGAAGGCCAATATTTGGTTGAAGTGTTATTACTAAAAAAACATTATTTTTTATCTTCTTTTTCTTCTGTATATACATCAATGATAAGGTTTATGAAATTCTGATGAAATCTATTGTGGGATTTTTAAACGTTTATGTTTTCTTTATTTTGTCATAGAATTCAATAAAATAGATTATTAACTTTCCATAGGAAGTTATTGTAATCGGCCCGATTTGTCGAATTGACAATGTTGACATTTCTCGACGTTTTTAAGAACCCTAAAGTCGAAATAAAAGATTTCTTGAAAGATGTACGTACGTCCGTGCGTTTGCGACGTTTTTTCATCGTCCATAGCTCAAGAACTAGAAGGGATATCGATTTCAAATAAATTTTGTTATACAGATAATAAGGCAGAAAGATGCAGAAAGGGCTTTCAAGAAAATTGCGTGGGTGGTTTTTTTTACCATAACAGTTTGAAAAAAAGGTGTCAATTTTGGTTAACCCTAAATATCTTACGAACCAAAAACGCTAAAGACATGAATTAAATTTTATATAGTAAATTGTAACATGATATCAAAGAAGTAAAGCGTGTCCCAAAATTAACGCAAGATTTGAATTAAATAGAAAACGCCGTTTTTAGTCTTTTGATAGTTATATTTTTTATTGACTCGTAAAGTACATAGGATAGGGTTTTGTATGGAATAACACATCGAACAAATGACCTCCACGGCTTTGCATGCACATGCGCACTCTTTTGTTGAAATTTTCCATGACCATTCTGCATAAATATGGCTGAATTTCGTTGATGCAGCGTTGAATCTCTTTCTTTAATACACGGGTGGTTCTGGGCTTGTTGACATAGACTTGTGATTTCAAATAACCCTATAAAAAGAAGTCTAATAGTGTTAAATCACACGATCTAGGAGGCCAATTTTGATCACTGAAACGAGAAAGTACACGACCTGGAAATGTCTCATGCAGTAATTGAATTGTTTCACGGGCTGTATGACATGTGGCACCGTCTTGTTGAAACCACATATTGGACACATCAATATCATCCAATTTTGGCAGAAAGAACTGTGTAATCATGTCGCAATATCGAGCACCAGTAACAGTCACTGCTTGACCAGCATCATTTTCAAAAAAATATGGCCCAATTATGCCTCCAGCCCAAAATCCACACCATACAGTCACGCGTTGTGGATGCATTTGTTTTTCGACAATCACATGTGGGTTCTCCGAACCCCATGCTGCAATTTTGGCAATTGACAAAGCCATCAAGATGAAAATGTGCTTCATCGCTTAGGATAATTTTGCTCGAAAAATCAGGGTCCATTTATTGATGTTCAATAATCCATTCAACGAACTCTCTTCTCTGTCTATGGTCATTAGGCTTCAATTGTTGTGTTAATTGAATTTTGTAAGCATGAAGACACAGATCTTTGGTGAGTATACGCTGTAGAGAGGTTCTTGAAATTTGTAATTCTTGTCCACGAGGCGACGTCGAATTGAGGTTCCTGCATTGTCAGCAACACTCTCACGGACTGCTTCTACATTCACATTTGAACGGCTTGTTTTTGGATGACCAGTGTGTTTGGCGTGTCCAACGGATCCAGTCTCCATGAATTTTTCAATTAATCTCTTCACAGTTGACGAAGTTAAAACACTATGCCGACCATATTTTGTATGAAATTTTCGAACTGCAGCCGCCAAGCTTTCACTATTTTTGAAATATTCTTTAATAATGAAGACACGTTGTTCTATCGTGTTACGCTCCATTTTTAATAACCCTATACTGTTAGCTGTAAAATTGCTTTTTTTCAGGGTTGCCAACACTTCACTGCACAAATGGCGGCAAATTCAAATCTTGCGTTAATTTTGGGACATCCTTTATATTGCTTGACAGAAAAATGTTTACGATACAAAATATGCTTTCTTTACCAAGAAACACTAAATATTTTAAATTTCGAAAGATACTTTAATCAGCTTTTAGTTTTGGAGAGTTTTTATTTCAGAAGGAAGCATTTTTTTAAATTATTATTTGTTGAATAAAAAAATTGATTAGGTTACTCAATAGTCCGTAGAGATCTATGGCCTCGTTACTTTAAACTCTGAACCTGTGTTCTAGTCATTTCCGGAATGAAGGGGACCTACAACTTTTATGCCGAATTCCAAAAATTACTATTTTAGGATTTTTCAATTCCTCGCAAGCGGAAGTACCTGTTACTAAAACTTTAGGTGGCACAGACAGAGATCGAAGCCAAGACGCCACGGGCGTCAGAATATTTATTAAGATATCGACATTTTATATATTTTTTAATAAAAGTCGTGTGTATATTATTTTCTTTTAACTTTTAACCCCCAAGCCTACATTTTTGAAAGAATATTGAATGAAAAACATCAAATTCACACACAACAACATCAATTCAAACACAAGGCGTATACTAATTCTTATTATTTTCTTGATATTTAATAAATTGTACTATTTTTTAGATGTAATTAAACAATTATTTTTTTATTTAAAATTATATAAGTTAGTAATTTTTGAAGTTTAATTTTTAAATAATTTTTTTCAAATTTTATTTTTTTAACAGGTGAAACAAATTTAAAATAATGTGTGGATTTAAAATTTTTGACTCAAAATATTCAAATTTGAGACAGTTTTAAGGTGAGTTGTTTTACTTTTTTTTGTACGCAGTAAAAAAATATTATAAGAAAGTTGTGTAAAGATATTTAAGGTGTCGACTAAATTCTAAAGTTCATAAATAATTTTTAATTTGACAAATACATGAATTATATTCGAATTTAGAAGAATGACTTTAATTACGTTTTTCGATTCCTCTAGCCATTGCCATTGGAGCTGTCGATTGAGTTAATTTTTGGAAATTCAAATTTTAAGCAGATTTGAGTTATGAATTTAGATGGGTACCCCATATCGAACCGTAATTTTGTTTTAAACATTTATCAGGATCTCAAAAACACATTTTAATACTTTTTTTCTGCACTTTTTTCGTTTTAATAATATTTGAAGATCAACACTTTTTTTAAATTCGATATCTGGAAATTGGCTTTACATTTTTTAAAGAAATTAAATGTAATACGTATATTTATATATTTATTTAAAAACTGCATACCAAAAATATTTTTTAAATCAAATTGAAAAATTGTATTTATAAAATGAATTAAAAAAACTTTCAAGCAATTTTCGAAAAAAAAATGTAGTAAATATATTTTTTTAATTAATTTAATGGCATTTAAATTTTTGAACACGAACTGATTTTTAAGGCAAATTTTAAAATCTTTAAAATATAATCTTTTTGAAAATAAAATCTAAAATTTCGGTATTTTGTCGTTGGTACCTGGTGAGTTTGGAAAGTTTTCAAAAATAGGTTTTAAAAGATTTTGATTAATTATTTTAGTCAAATATATCTCCGTAAAAACAATAAAATAGATTGTTTTAAAATTTGACATCTTTGAATTCATTGAAGAGGTGGTTGAAGGTGTGAGTAATTTGTAATTTAGTATTGACATTTTAAATTTAAAATGTAATTAAAGAGTCATTCAAATAAGCTGAATAAAATACATACATCGATACATATTTGATTAAAAATTTATATTTTATTACAGGGTTTGGACATTCAAATAACAGCATTGGTTAATTTTGATTTAATTTATTAACAGTTTTCGTCAATCTTGGGTGTTGTCTGGGCCATAACTTAGTAATTTAGATTTCCAATACTTCTATAGTTTGGACATTGTTCGCATTTACGTGGTCTTTTACCTAGACTCACATAAAAAAGTCCATCGTTAGGATTGCATACCTTAGTGACCAATTAAATTATCCACAAAGTGAAATTACTTCAACATCAAACTTCTCCCGTAATCAGGCCATTATGGGTGGTATTATGTTCCTTGTCGTCAGCCTTGTTAAAATCAAATATCATCTAAGTTTTGACCGTCAATCCTTCAATTATGACCGTTGTGTAAAAAAAAGAGCGGCTACGTTTGATTCACGACTTTTGTAATAAATTTTTAAAATTTCAACGCGTTTTTAAATTGCGAAACGATCTTTTATCGTAAAAAGCAATCATTTAACATTTAACATTGAACCAAAATTTTGAGTCTTTAAATGACAAATGAGAAAGTTAAGCCCATGGAATGAATTATCATTAAACATTTTTACTGTGCTGCATTTATTGCTACAATTTTTTGAATGTCAACACTCTGTTAGTTAAAAACAAAAAATCTCTTTCTGCTGATTTGAGGATATTTTGTAATATTGATACGCTTATCAATATTTTGTCTGCAATTTTAAATCCGAAGTTTTTAAAGTACCTTTCACAAGGAACATTACTCAAAATAGGTTGCAAATAAAGTGCCCGAATCGATCCCACGAACTTGTTTTTGACTCTGTTTACAAATAGAACTTAAAATAAGTTTGGCTTGAAAAATGAACGGTTTTACGGGGGGTACCCTTCCTGGGTACCTAAGGATCATTTTAAAAAAAAATTTTAGTGGACTACTTTTACTTGTAGTTTAAAAGAAAAAAATTAAAATTCCCAAGGCGAACCTGCTTACAAACCTTAATTTCCAAGTTTGAACCCTTTCAACCCATCGTTTGGGCTGTAGGGACGATTGGATAAACGATAGATGTTCGATTATAATCTCGAGATCGACATTTTCTACGAATGCAATACTTGTCAAATAGTTCCTATAAGTCGCAAATAAATATTGTTGATTCTGTATTTGATTATCTTTAGAAACAAGGGATAAGAAATTATTGTTTCAAATATCCTAGCTACATCCCTGATAGTTAGTTGATCAACTAAACCTACCATAAATTTAATATTATGGGCTAAGTCAATGAATTCTAAGTTTTGTTTAAGCTAAAAAAAGGTACAACTTAAACTAACTTATTTCATTGAACCCCTCAGACAGAAGTCATTAACCTACATACCAAGATACCAACTAACAACGTGCACTATTTGCCAAACAACTTTATTTTGGTGTCATTAAATTCATCTCCATCACTAGCTACCCCCTATGTTTCGTATTGACCATCCTATAAAAGTTTGCCAAAAAAGATTAGAAAGACCAACAACTAAATGAAACCATTTAAAACCAATACTCGTATAGGTAGAGTAGTGTGCCATAAGAGATATTGTCCATTCTCAGCACGTTCATCTTTCTGTATCCTAAACTCAACTCAGCACATTATTATTTGTATTGTAAAGGAAAGGGGAGATATATGTACTCAAAGGGAAAGAAGGTATTATTGCGTTAATGTTCTCATTACAGATGAATGAGAAGAACTTTGGCGACACTTTTTTCTGTTGATAGTTTGTTCGTTTTCACATTATTTACGATTCGTCCGTCTACCGTCTTGGCATCATCAAAGTCGTTCATGCGTCGATATCGTCGAGCCGTCGTCGTCGTCGCTTCTCAAGTCTTAACTTAGCCTCTTATTATATCTCTTGAGGCTTCTAAAAAGGTTCCATTTATGGCTTAAAGAAGTGCAAGCAAGTCCAAGTATTGTGGGCCGAAACCGGCAACGACAACGGCACTGAGTGCGTAATCTTCAATGACATAAAAATGGAAAACAAAATCTAAATTCCCAAAGTCCTTTTGTGTCTGTCTGTCGTTATGGATTCTCGTCTTGCTTTTATATTTTTTCGCTTTTACGAGTACCATAATATCCAATTCATGAAAATGCCGATGTAATCTTCTGATCTCGTTACGACTTCGTAATATATTTATGGATGAAGTATAGGTACAATCTCAAGACACTTCATGTCGACCAACACGATGATGGTGACGATGACGACCAACGACGCGACGCTACGGACGACAGACATAAACGCAACGATATGGCGTCAAGTGCGATAGACGACAAATATGGAACTTTCTTATACGATGACGAAGACGTAGACGAAGTACCCGATCGACAAAACCTACGCAAAGCAAAAATATAAATTAAAGTGCAAAATATAATATCCCATTCTACACTCGACATCAGTCCGGACCTTTGACGTATGTGGGAATAATGCCGCATATAACCATCATGGGGCTATAAGGCTACAGAAAGGTATACATATGTCTAAAGCCTAGAGCACCTTGGGAGGGATTTATATATTTTATGAACTCAAAGCCTTTGGCAGGTGGAGTATTTTCTGCATTTGATTGGATATGATTAAGGTGTTTTTCTTGCTGGTGTTGTTGTTCGTTTTTATTTTTTGTGTATTCCAATCTCTAACATGTGCCACACGAGATTCTCGTATAATTTGAAGCAAGCGTGTGACCTGAAAAAAGTATTATCGCGAAATTGTTATTTTATTGCAAGTACGAGTACCTTCCTACGTGAAAGAAAAACAACGTCGGTTTTTGATCTTCAGAATTCCGGGAACTCTTGAAGAAATGATTGGGAATTATGTGAAATTGAAGAACGAGTCTCTATCTTCCATATTAATAAAGATTACAAACTCTTCAAGACTTAAATTCTTAGAATAATTAAAATTAAAAGCTTAAGCTTAATATTTAAAGTCTTAAAAACCATTTCTTGAAATTATCTGACTTTGCACAACATAAAAGGCAAAAGCTTAAATTTATCACTTCCAATTTAAAATCTTTGTTAAATCCCTTTTAATCATTTTATGGTTAGGTATTCTATCTTCCATTGTCTTCATTTATCGCAAATAAAAAGTTCTTAAACTTTCTATACCTAAGTATAAACAAACTTTATGCCAGAATCATCATTGATAAATAGCCCTTTAATTAATTAAATTATCATGGGAAGGAGTAGTTGCATTGAGATGGGAAGGAATGAAGAAAGGTACACTTTACTTTAAACTTACACAGGTATAGGTTAGGGTAACTCCTAAGTCCTATTCCCTGCTATGTATCTTTATTCTTCGTTTGTTGTATGTTTATATAATCTCAAATTGTATTGCGTCCGTCCCTTTCTGGGAAATTCTGATTAAAATTTATTATTTTGAAAGCTTTCTTACCACAATCAGTGATAAATTTATACAAAAGAAGGACAAAACCTTCCGCAACAACAACAACTATCTGTACCAAGATATTGTCTTGTGTTTCCAAGAAAATCTTATTGTGCTATGGAAATGGGGTGGAGAATGAGGAGGAAGTCGAATATAATTTAGCAAAGACGTTTTGCTTTTGGTTTTTGTAAGTCAAAAAAAAAAGAAAATCATTTTATTAAGTCATAACTTTTCTTGGAAAATTGTCTTGTCGAAATCGATTTCAAATTTATACAAAATTACAAAAGATTTAACATGCTTCAAATGTTTTGTTTAAGTTTATTTTTTTTTTTTATTTCTATTAAAGAGTTCTAAAATGAACTTTCACTGCAAAAATGTATAAATTTAATGATAAAATACATAAGTGTACTGGTGGTCAAGCAGCTTCAGTTCTTGCGTCAATTTAATCTTGTAAGGATGTAAGACAAGATATTTTCGCGAGATTTGTAATGACGCCACAGAGATGCCCAACGCTTGAAAACGACGTGTGAGAGACAAATTTGGGCTTTCTGCAACTGAAGCCTCAGCAGCAGCAATATCCTTGACATTACGGGCACTTTTTTGTCTCAATGGCACGGGAACATTTTGTACTGTTCCAGTGGATTCAAATTTTTCCACTAGACGCTCAATTTTTGATCTTCTAGGACGTTTATGACAACCATAAATTGGATGTAGCGTTCTTAACGTTGAGGTCATTGACTCCGAATTTCGGTAGTAAATTCTAATGATTTCGACTCGTTGTTAGCTTATATATCTTTCCATCATCAAATGTCAAACCTTACTGAGCAATGTCAAAAGAGCTGCAAGAAATATGGCGTCATTTGCTGTTCCTGTTGCTATACTTTTGCACCGTCCCTGTTGAAAAACCTTATCCGTCTCGGTCTCCAATCGTTTGGATGGGTCTATTTGGGTGGGTTATGTTAATTCTTCTTCTGATTTCTTTGTTTCTTATTGTTTGAGTTGTCTTTATTTCTTTCATTTGTTTTCCCTTTTATATGGACATTTTCTTTATCTGTCAAGTGCATTTGATGTGAGTCCCATTGGTTGTAAACTGTTTGTCATGAAAGAAAGTATTGTGACCTTTGAGTCTAAAAACTGCTTTACAAATCCAAATTAACTGCAACTGCTAGTTATACGTAGGAGGAAAGTTCGTCGATCACTTGTTCTGTATCTTCGATGATTAGAAAAGCAAAACAATATCATCTGCAAATCTCATTCTTTTGTCCCATGTTTTTATTGCAAGCCTATCGGTCCAATTAAGCATGCTAATAATATCTCCGGTTAATGTTGTTTTTTTTTTGTTTAGTAATTACCTTTCAGATCGTTCAATACAAGTAACATTGGATGGATTTAAGTCTGAAAACCAAACATAAATAATGGTATGCCCCAGGGCTCTGTTCTATCTCCAACACTCTTTCTTAATTTTATTAATGATTGTTTGTTGCCAACTTCTAATCCAGTACATTGTTTCGCTGTAGGTAGTACTTTTAGCTGTCCATATTCGTTTTAAGACTCACATCCCTCTTCTTTGAATGTGGAACTGCAAAGGCAAAGTATGATAAGTTAATTAAATTCCGACCTAAACAGCATTGTACAATGGGGATAAGAAAACCGCGTGGAATTTCATGTTTTTAAAACCCAATGCTGTCTTGTATCATTAAAACGAGATATAACCTTTTTACCAATGCAAGATGTGTGGGTTTTCTAAGGCGATGCAAGAAGTTTTTCTCTCCCTCTGATCTGGCTGTTATCAACAAAAACGTCCAAAGCTTGAGTATAACTCGTCTCTGGGCTGGTGCTTCCGCAACTTACCTAAGCTTCTTGGACAGCATTGAACGTAGAGCATTTAAATTAATTGGTGATAACACCATCATTGGATCATTTACGTCGCTTGAACATCGTCGTAAAGTTTCGTGTCTAATCCTCTTTTACCTTTATTTTAACGGTTTATGATCTAGTGAAATATCCAGCTGCATTCCTCCCGTTAAATCCGTAAAATTCTAAGAATGCTCATCAGTATACCCTCGAGCCCAAGTTCAGTCGTACTATCAAGTACAGAGATTCGTTCTTTAGCTGTACAACGCGAATGTGGAATGCCTTTCCACACTCTGTTTTTCCAAGTCATTGCAGAATTCAGAAATTCAAAACCAATGTGACACCTCCTTTAAACTTCTCTCTCCTATTTCTAGTGTTCACACAATGTCTTTACATAAAAAGGGTAGTAATATCCCCTTGAGTTAGCGCTTAATATATAACACAAAACTTTTGAAAAGAGCGGCGAAAAGATGGGATCTCTTTCTCTAGTGTTTTATGAATTCTCGTTAAATTTTTTCCATTTTTAACTTCCCATAGGAAGTTATTGCATTGGGTCCGATTTGTCAAAGTGAAAATTTTGACATTTCTCGACGTTTCAAGGTCCCTAGAGTCGAAATAAAACATTTTTAGAAAGATGTCTGTGCGTGCGTGTGTACGTACGTTTGTACGTCCGTACGTTCGCGACGTTTTTTTTTGTCGTCCATAGCTCAAGAACCAGAAGAGATATCGACTTCAAATAAATTTTGTTATACAGATAATAAGGCAGAAAGATGCAGGAAGGGCTCCCAAGAAAATTACGTGGGTGGTTTTTTTACCATAGAAGTTTGATAAAAAGGTGAAAGTTTTGGTTAACCCTTAATATCTTACGAACCAAAAACGCGAGAGACTTGAATTAAATTTTATATAATATATTGAAACGTGATACCAAAGAAGTATATTTTTTGAAAAAAATCAATTTAACGTTTTTTTTATAAATCAAAAAAACTGAAAACAAAAATTTGTCACCTACAAAAATTTACGACTTAAATATGATTTCATCTCCAAAACAATTTTTTGCAACGAAGAATAATGTTTTTGACATCTCATACAATTTTGAGAAAAATCTAATCGACAGTTTTTTACAAAAAATTAAAAAAAAAACAAAAAAAAATTAACAAAAGTTATTAAAAAATGATTTTCGACTCAAATATTTTTTTCAAAAATTTGAGATAATAGCTTCTGACTAATTTTTACTTATAAGAAATATTGTTTTCAACATTAGGACAAATTTTGAGAAAAATCGAAATGACAGTTTTTTTTACAAAAAATAAAAACCTAAAAAAAAATGTATAAAAGTTGGTAATAATTGATTTTCGACTCAAATATCTTTCCAAAAATTTGAAATATATGCTTCCAACTTATTTTATTTTACAGAAAATATTGTCTTCGATATTCAGTAATTTTTATATAAAAATCCAACAGTCCGTTTTTTCCTAAAAAGTTGAATCTTACATAAAATAGTACGCAAATTTGGTAAAAATTGATACGAGTACATTTAGACAAACTTTAAACAAGATAAATCGACAGACGGAATGGGAAGTTATCAGTGTGGGTCACATCCCAGCCTCTTTCTATAAAATTATTTAGACAAAAATTGTATACATTGTCAATATTAAGCTGATTGGTCTATAGATGTTTGGATCTTCTTTGTCTCCTTTTTTGTGTAGCACCAGAATGTGCTTCCATGGTCTTAGTATTTGTTTAGTTCTTTTGATTTCATTAAATATTTTTTTTTAGTATTGTGGTAGGTTACTCTTTCCCGAATCTTAGAATGAAGAAGTTAAGAGAAAAAAAAATAACAAATATCTATTGGTTCGTTTTTGAGAAAATTTAATTTACTCACAAAATTTTTCAAGGACTACTATTTTTTTAAATGTTAAAATAGCAAACGCTTAACGCGAATCTGCTTAATACCTTAATTTCCAAGCTTGAACTTAATGGTTTGTGCTGTAAAGGTGTAATATCATCTTTGATTAGAACCTAAAGTTCGAAATTGTTTACAAATGCAATACTTGCCATATAGTTACTTTATGTCGCAAGTTAAAATGGCATACAAAATTCGTATGGAAACTCTAGTAAAAAAAACTTTAGACAAAAATGGGTACAGTTTTGCTTTGAGTAAATTTCGTTATATTGATCATATATATTACGATTTAGAATTGAATCTTTTTTTGTTGGTTAAAATATTTGTCAAGTTGTTGAAAAAATTAGAAAATAATTTTAAAATAATGTCATGAAAATCGTAATGTCAGAAAGGGAGTTATTTTTCAAACATTTTATAGAACTCGTTACCCATACTAAAATATACACAGTACACACATCCGAAAAACGTCTTCAAAATTTTCCAATGTTGTTTAAGCTTAGAGCAAAGCAATTCGCTGAGTTGTATGCTTTTTTCTATAGGAATCATATACTCTTCAGTAGTAAGTCACTTTCATAATTTATGTTAAAAGGAAATTTCCACCATCTTCATTTTCTCCCCTTCATTTTTCCCTCATTTTTCAATCTATTTAAGTTAATATTTAACTTATAATAACTCACTTTATTTAAATAAAACTTCATGAAAATAATGTAAAGTTTATTTTTCTTGCAAATAAAAGTTATCTAGGCAGCTTCTCTGACTCTTTTTTTTAAAGAATTGTTAAAAACTATATATAAGTTAAAAACGGTCGTAGGAATTTCCCAAATGATTGCAATCCCTTAACTGCGTCAGAATAAAAGTTCTATTTTTGACATACGCATCATATACAATGCCACATATTTCATTAAACTTCTTAAATTAATTTTTATTTGATATTTAAAACCGAGAGCAGACTTGGGACATTTTAGAGCCCTATGCATTATATGTTAAGGAAGAATTTTTCAAAAAAATCTGTATCATCTTGTAAGGAAGGGCACATTGCCTTCTTAAAGTTCAAACCAAGTTTTTTTACAAATAGTAAAATAAGCAAATTAACTCATGCATATTTTAAGTCTCTATTCAACTTCCCGAGGCCACAGACTCACGGTCTTTCAAAAGTCAAAATATCATTCAATTCCACTGAAAATGCATTCAAAAATGTGCTCTAAAAACTTGATATACCTAAATCCGACACTTTTCCTAAGAATTTTCATCCGTGCAATACATTTAATTAACCATTTGTCACAAACAGTTATTTTCCCATAAAATTATGATGATGAAGATTGACGAATGCACACAGTTAGAAGTCCAAAATATTAAGATTTGTAATTCCATTAGCACAATGTTATATTACATTTGTCGCTATGGCCTTACGTAAAAGCACTTATGCACACATTTCTATTAAAATATCCATCATACCTCCTTAAGAAAACACCATTTCCAACCCTTTTTCAAATAAGATTTGCAAGGCAAGGCACACTGTGGTATCTTAACAACGACAACAATGAGGAAAAGTTTAATGCAACTTCGGGATCTTAGATTAATTAGTTGCCGCAAGTGGAATCAAGAACATTTCTTGGCTCTTTACTTTGACTTGGTTGTTGGTATAAAATGTCTGTGTGTGGGTACTGTGTGTATATGTGGTAGGTTAGACACACACCCAAGTTATATGTTTTTGAAAGTTGAGTTTTTGGTTTCTGCAAAGAGTTTTCTGGGTTACCCTCATATAAATAATTTATTACCCCATCATCTAGATTCTAGATGCTTTATTGTTGTTTGTCACCCCCATTTAACCTCAACTCAAAATCCAACCTTCAGCTCCTTTTGCTCAAAAATATAAGAGGGAAAATGGGAAATGGAAAACTTATTTTTCAATTTATTTTCTTCTTTTTTTTGTTTCGGTTTTTGTTTGTTGAAGAGAATATTAATTTTAATTGAAAAGATTAATGATTTTTTTTAAGGAAAAAAGTTTTACGATTTAAAAGACTTTGTATACGTTTTTTTGAGATTTTTCAAGAGGTTTGGTATTAATTAATTTTAAATTGTTTATATAGGTATTAATGTACAAAATAGGTGTTTTCTATAAAAGTTGATGTTTGATTTTCATAGAACTTCTCCAAAAAATTTGTTGAAACCATAAGAAAATATCTACATGCAAAAACTTGGCTTTTAACCTCCCCCAAATGTTGGAAGTCTTATAGTGCACAGTGACGAACCAAGGTGGTCAAATGTTTGAGTTCATTTAAGAAATGTCTTAAATGTCTTGTATGTAAAATTTGACACATTTTTGTTCGTCATGTTATCTATTATAAAGTCACTTGCTTATGTCAAATTATACTAGAAGGATGAATCCTTTAAACTAAGGACAATTTTAAATGTTTGCACTTGTCCAATTTTGCACGACAATTATTTCCTAAGTGAACAATTATAGCTTGTTGCTATGACTTTGGTTTCTGAAAAATTTGTGTAGAACTCAAAAAATCTCAAGTTCATTATAAAACTCAAACACCATAAAATCCTTTTCTTAAAACTGTCCTCGGAAATTTTACCTTTAAGGTCTTGCGTTGACTGTGAAGCATTAGAATAGACCCTAATATCGTTCACGGAGCTCCAAAGAAATAAGTCAAAACGTTTTAAGAGATCTTTTCAGTTTGGTGAATCGGGAAATCGATCAGTGACAGATATCATTATCAAACTTCTTGACGCCCTTGATTAATATACTAATTGAGTATTCTTTAAACGTTTTTCTTTCAAGTTCAGTAAAAAAAGCGTTTTGTACGTTATAAACCTGAAGGAGCAAATCACTAGATCTCGGTTTATAATTCTGGTCACCTCCGAAATAACACAGTCAATTATAACACCGCATTAGCTTGATGGAGGGGAACATCACTCACGTCAATATCTTGTAGTTCTGACTATAAAAAGTCATTAATCATATCACAATCAATTCCCCGTAACATTTGCAACAACCTCTTTTTCTAATAAGTAAGGTACAATCACCTAAGAACCCGTGGCGTCATGGTTAGTGCATTGGACAGTAATGAAATGACACAATGCCGATCTGAGAACCGTGGTTTCATCTGGTTCAATGACGATACGTTGGAAATCTTCGGTAGATAAGTCTTCTTCCGAGCATAAGCAAAGTTTTCGAGAAGATCATCAATAGGACTGTGACTAAGTTGTCTGCGGTCTGGTTGTTCTAGTTTTAAGTACTTTATAGGTAGTTTAAGTTAGTTTTAAGGTTTATATTTAGGACCTTATTTTAAGTAGTTTCTAAGTAAAAATCAAAAAAAAGGATCTTGATCTTAATTTTTTTTTCAAAATTTTCTAATAAATACAGAAATAAATAAAATATAAATTG